>NW_015388517.1:75512-93966 GCF_001527695.2 Protobothrops mucrosquamatus
TAACAGAGGGATAGAATCAAGATCACGTGAAGTATTAATACCACTTTACAATGCCTTGGTAAGGCCACACTTGGAATACTGCATCCAGTTTTGGTCACCACGATGTAAAAAAGATGTTGAGACTCTAGAAAGAGTACAGAGAAGAGCAACAAAGATGATTAGGGGACTGGAGGCTAAAGCATATAAGGAACGGTTGCTGAAATTGGGTATGTCTAGTTTAATGAAGAGAAGGACAAGGGGGGACATGATAGCAGTTTTCCAATATCTCAGGGGCTGCCACAAAGAAGAGGGAATCAAGCTATTCTCCAAAGCGCCTGAAGGCAGGACAAGAAGCAATGGGTGGAAACTAACCAAAGAGAGAAGCAACCTAGAACTAAGGAGAAACTTCCTGACAGTTAGAACAATTAACCAGTGGAACAACCTGCCTCCAGAAGTGGTGAATGCTCCAACACTGGAAGTTTTTAAGAAGAGACTGGACAGCCATTTGGCCGAAATGGTATAGGGCAGTGATGGCAAATCTTTTAGAGACCGAGTGCCCAAACTGCAACCCAAAACCCACTTATATATCGTCAGGTGCCAGGTGGGTGTGGCCCATTGGCTGGGTGTGGCCCATTGGGTGGGCGTGGCTGCGGTGGTGACGGCAGACTGGGTGGGACTAAAAAGTTCAATCAATCAATTCCAATTTTGCAAGATTTTTTTTCCTGCAAGAAGTTGAAATTGATTGATTGATTGAACCTTTTTTTTTTTGCACACAGCGGCGGAGGCCTAGAGCGAAAAGGTTTTATAAAACCCAGCTGAAGGCCTAGGACTGGGGCGAGGGCGCGCATGCCCACAGAGAGGGCTCTGAGTGCCGCCTCTGGCACCCGTGCCATAGGTTCGCCACCACGGGTATAGGGTTTCCTGCCTGAGCAGGGGGTTGGACTAGATGACCTCCAAGGTCCCTTCAAACTTTATTATTATTATTATTATTATTATTATTATTATTAGTAGTAGTAGTAGTAGTAGTAGTAGTAGAAGGAAGAAGAAGAAGAAGAAGAAGAAGAAGAAGAAGAAGAAGAAGAAGAAGAAGAAGAAGAAGAAGAAGAAGAAGAAGAAGAAGAAGAAGAAGAAGAAGAAGAAGAAGAAGAAGAAGAATAATAATAATAATAATAATAATAATAATAATAATAATGTGTTCTGGGGTGCAGACTGCTTGTAAACTGAACCAAAATTGCTATCACTTGTAACCAGTATCTCAAGTTAAGCAGCTCTAAAACATACAATAAACACACACACATTTTACACCAGAAAAGTATTCTGCATCCTGAAGTATGAAACACATTAAGTACAGAGGGACCCTGCATGTCTCATACAGCTTTGACTTCTGTTAATTAAGAGTGTATTATGATTACTGCAAGCTGCCAGCAGTGGGTGGAGTCACACTTGCTGAATCATAGTTTACTAAACCACAGAAAGTTGGTTTGCATAGTGTACTAAATTAAAGTTAACCCTGTTAACATGATTTAAAGTGTATTATTTATTTGGACTTTCTAAGCTACTGATTTAAGATGCTATCCATCCCTCCATATTCCTGGTTACATAATACAACACAGACCCATCACGTCCAAGTTGTGATTCAACTGGATGTGACACTCCATATTGTAATATTGAATCTTGGCTCTTCTAGATGGCCCTTAAATCATATTTGTAATTCTTTAGTAGAAACGGCAGAAAATATCCAGCAGTCAGTTAAATGGGACTAATGATCTAACAAAGACTTCTGCTCGATTTTATCCCTGTGATTCTGTGAAGTGAAAAGAAGATGCAGGCTGAAAGACCAAGGAAGATTGAACTATAAAGTGCTAACAGGAGTGGTTCTTCTAAGGTGTGTGCCTCATCAGAAAAAAAGGACAACTCACAGTTATAAAGACAACTTCAGTACGTGGCAATGAACCCAGGAAATGACTTTCTAGTTTGCTTATCTATAAAAAAAGTATATGACCATATAAAAACTATTGTTTTATGAAAAAAATACAAATAAGCCTTGTGGAGTGCATAATTGAAAATGTAAAGAGAAATTGATGATTAATATGACCAGCAGTGTTTGTTAAATGAGTTTACACAGTCACAATACCACTGGCAGGTCAAGTTTTCAGAAAAAGAACCATAGTTTAATGATCTACTTTGCATGAAGAAAATCTCAGGTTCGTTCCTTTCTATCTGCTGACAAACATCCTCCTTCGAGGTGCATTCATATGATTTAGGGGGAGGGGGGAATTGCTATTATTAATCAGAAATCTTTGGCAATCAAATCACCTACAGCTCTGTCTTTTAATTGTCAGACTCTGAGAATTGAGATGAAAGCTGAAATATTTCTTGTTTAAACAATTTTTTTTTAATTTTGTACAACTCAAGATGGTTGACATAATGCTTCCTGGTCTTATTTTCTTCATAACACCTCCATGTCAGAGGAAATGGTCTGAGAAAAAATGACTGGCTGAAAACTCACAGACACCTAGAAATCCCAGTTTCCTATTCTCTAGCCCAGCTCCTTAACACTGCATCAAACAGGCACTCAGTTTTGAACATAAGAGTGATTTTTCTGCTTCTGTGAAGAAAAGTGGGAGAAAAGCACCACGGAGATCTGAAACACGAGGAAAGGCTCTCTCTTTTAATCTACGCTGTGCTTGGAAACTGATACTGAAAATATAATAGCCTCATTCTTAGGGCTGGAGTAAGTAAATATTGGTTAATATTTTGCTTCCTGGTTTGGCAGAGTCCAGGGATCTGAGTGACTGTTCATCGCTGTATTGGAAACAGGGAAAGAATTTTAATTTTCTGGCTTAACTTCCGTAATGTAATTTTAATTCCTGTGTGCTGTAAAAATTACCTATTCCAATTCCCGCAAGCAGGTACAGTTCCCAAGTACTCCTTGAAGGCTTAATGTGGTTGCCATATAAAGCTCACAGGTGGTTGCACTTGCTTGCCAGGTATTGACATCAGTCTCCATAATGAGGCTGCATTAACAGCCATTCATGTTTTATTACTAGAAGAAATTGCAGGGAGGATCGTCGGCAACCTCAGACTTTGATGGTTGAAAGTGAAGAAGCCTCTAGGAATCTCTTAATGGGTAAAAGAAGAAAGTGCAAAAGCTAGTTTGCTGCTCAATATTGTTTGTTTTTTTAAATTGTCAATGGATAGTGCCAATTGAAAGCAGATGATTTTTCTAGACTAAAATTTGTAAGAGTGATAACAGAAACCACAAAATAAATAGACCTCTGGTCCCTGGGGAAAATACTGTGACACTTCTAGATGACATAGAAAAGTGCAGAGACATCCCATCAACCCTTCTTGAGTAGGGGGTTGGCCTAGAAAAGTGCAGAGACATCCCATCAACCCTTCTTGAGCAGGGGGTTTGGACTAGAAGGCCTCCAAGGTCCCTTCCAGCTTTATTCTGACTGATATATATTGTCAAAGCCATGGTTTTTCTCATTGTCTAGGAATTAAAGATGGATGTCAGAAAGGCTGAATGAAGTAAAAAAAAATTGTGCCTGTCCGTTACAGTGCATGAGAAAATTGTGGAGAATACTGCAAGAGCAAGTAATTTGATAGTAGTTGAAGTAAAACCAAGCTGTTTGAAAGAAGCTGTATGGGGTGGTACATAAGTCTATGTGCTATTGCTATTGCTAATAGAAAAGCAAGTGTTTTTGGAGAAAACTGATGTTTGGAAAACGTCTGTGGATGTTTGGAAAAACTGAGGCTAGATACTGACGACATAAGTATGAGCTCAAAGAAACAGTGACTGATAATCTCGGTGAAATGATGTCCTTGGTAATTAAGAATCAGAAGCAGCTGAATACCAGTAGTAGCAACTGTCTTTCATCATAATAAGAGGCTTCATGATAGCTAATTCAGTAAATGTTTAGACATGAAAGATAAGAAAGATGTCTGAGGAATATTTTAGATGTTGCTTTGTCCTCATCTTGGTTTACATATACTTTGTTCATTTGCCTTTGTGGAGGGAGTGCTTTGAAAGGGAGTGTCTTTAACTTTTTTGGTAGGTTTAATCCATGGGTGTAAACAATTGTGAACCATGGCTCTCTTTATCAGATGTACGGAGTGGTATCATTTAGTCTCTTGATTTGAAAAGATGCTATTATCTTGATTTTAAAAAGATTAGAATGTGATAGCTTAATGATCTTTGGTAGCAGTTGAAGTCTCATATGCTCCTCAAATATTACAGAACCAGAATGGTAATTTTTTTTTAAAAAAAAATTAGCCTTTGAATCTTCGAAGTTGCAGTAGAAAGGATATTATAACTTATGCTTGTCCTAAATTATTAATGTTGTATCTGATGTGAAACTTCTTCCTACAGGAAATGCTTGTCTTTTCTGGCATCATTTAGACAGTCAGTTGGATGCCTAGCTTAGATGTTTACGACAAGTGGTAGGGCACTGTAGGGGGGAAAAAACCCACCTCTTGAAAGCAGATTTGTTTGTCCTTTTGAAGTTATTAGCTTCAGGTTGTTGTTAGATCAGCCAATTTCAACTCACATAACTTTAAGATTTCTCAAGGTGCATCTGCTTATTCTCAGCGTTGTCCCATAAAAGTGAAAATGTTGCCTTCTGACTTTAATAGTTTAGAAATTAGATCCTGGGGGTTTATAACATTAGAAACAGCGTTATTATTTGATAGAAAAGTCATGAATATACAAGAAAGAATCAAGAACTATGGTGTGGGATTTGCACATTTATGTTAATGGTTGAGTGTAAACACTATTGCTCTTAATGGCCACTAGTAGTACAGTGGAATTCACATAACCCCTTACACTAAAACTAAACAAACCATAGTTTATAGTTGGTTGTTACCTAGCCGCTGTAATACTGAAACATGTAGAATCTGGGCTGATACAAGAAGATAACTCTTACATATACTAATAAAGAGACTTTAAGGTAAACAATGCCTCAAAGTTCTTTGAAGTATTCCCCTAATCGGAACCTTGACACACGTCACTTTTTGGTAACCTAAACCAGATATGAATCTTTTTAATTAAGCAAAAGTCTATGGAAGTTTCAAGTAAGGAATAACCTTATTTTTTTCTTAAACCAAGTAATAAAGAATTTTAAAGAATTTTATTACTTTGGAATATTTTTTAGGGAAGTGTAGCTAAAGAGCTATGGGGATTAGTTTAAACTTTAAATCCCAGCCTATCTTGAGACTGAGCTGTCAAGTCTCAAATATCAACCAGTAATGGAATTTTTAAATAACATGGTTTGTAAGCATTGGTGCTAAATGAGGATATTAATGGGGTTAGTGTTATACAAGATATTATCCTTTTCAGTTCTAAGCAGTGGATTCCTTTGATAATGTACCAGATAGTCCACCACTTAAAACAACCAAAATTGGGACTGGAATCCTGGTCATTGAGCAAAGCAATTGTTAAGCAACATGCCCATGTGCCTGCTTCATTCAATTACAACAATCGTAGAACCCGAGGCGTCATGGCGAAACCACACCCACCCCATTGCCGGCAATGGGGAAAAAGTCATGATACAGCCACGTGACGTTGTGAGTTTGACACCCCTGTCCTAGGTTGTTAAGTGGACAGAGCGAAAGAGCTGCCTATTAAGAGCTGCAGGATATTCTTTGAGAGCAAAAGGGTTCCATCCAAAGCTGAAATCCACCAAGAAGAAGGCCTTTTGCTCTCAAAGAATTGTCTGTGTGAGGAATTCAGCTCCCCTGTGTCCTCTCTGCTTGCAACCTTCCCTTTCTGCTTCTGGGGGGAATCTGGCAGAGAAGACTGCAAATGGTGATCATGCGATCAAGGGGCACTTGGCAACCAGTTATAAATGCAAGTCAGTTGCAAACTGCCTGCAATGCAGTCATGTGACCATGTATGCCCATGCACACACACACAAAAAGTGATGTTTTACAATGGCCAGAAGTGTTTTATGGGGCATAAAGCATTTTTTCTGAGGCTTAACTTTGAATGGTGGTTAAATAGCCAGTCGTAATTCAAAGGCTACTATAGTCCCTACTCTTTCGCTTTGCAAATATAGGTAACGAGACTGTATTGTCCTGGGGCTGTTGAAGAAGTCATGCAAATATATCTCCGAAACCTTCAAAAAAAAAAAAGACTAATTTTAAGATTTAGTGAAATGACATATGATACCCTCTGTGGTCTTAGGACACATGCAGTATAACAATACTTGGCAGTACATTTTGAGGATAATGTTAAATAAACATTGCCAGGAATTGGATGAAGTGAGACATAAACCTGTTAGGTTCCTCCTTCAGTATTCCTTGGAACAATATCAGTCAAATGCTATATAACCCTAAATAAGCATCCACGGTAAATCAAATAGGATTGAAAATCTTTTTGAAGTGATACTCTCAATACTGTCTCCTCTCCCTCTCATTTTTCTTTTTTTCTTCTTTTTCTTTTGAAAATGTGTTGACATATCAATCAATCAGAATAGAGTTGGAAGGGACCTTGGAGGTCTTCTAGTCCAACCCCCTGCTTAAGCAGGAGACCCTATATCATTTCAGGCAACTCACCGTCCATCCTGATCAAAAAGGTCAAGATGGCCATAAAGGTGTCACTGAAGCACCGCCCCTGTTATTGCCCTCTGCATGCAACATCTGCCTTTGATTCCACAGCCTCTGGTGCCTTGGGCCGTGTCCTCTTCTCCAGCCTGCGTCCTCCATCCGACTGAAACTGAGGGACACCCCCACACACACACATATCTTTGGGGTCCTCATCAATACTCCACTATTACTTTCTCCGAGCCCCCCCCCCCCAGTTGCTTGTTCTTTGCCCCACTAAGTTTAGTAGTCCTGTAGGTCAGTGACTTTGGGCCCTGACTAAAACTTTCATTTTATAATAGCAGGTAATAGCTGAGTTCAATAAATCAGTTTTCTGAATTCTGTATTTCAGTTCCCAAACTTCTACAAAATTGTAATGCTCATTATTCTCTTGGCACAGCTCATATAACACAGTGCATAAGAAAGGCTGAAATTTCATCTTATCTACCCTTGCTGAGAAAACAACTGCTCAGGTTCTTGCATTTTCTAGCTATTTTATCAGTTGAGAGTTTTGTTTGCAAAGTGTATCTACTACTTAGTTTTAGAACAAGAATACATAACCTGTGTCCCCCGAAGCCTTGAGTAGAATTCCTGGAGTTTCTTCTGACTGAGTTATTAAATACATTAAATCATACAGACTGTTGCAATGCACTTCATGTGGAGCCGCCCTTCCAAGATAACCTGGAAGCTACATTGGGTCCAAAATGAAGTAGCTTGGGCAGTAATTGGCATGTCATAGTATGCCCATATGGCAACACTGTGCCATGAGATGTACTAGTCAAGGGGCTATTTATCACCTGTAAGGTTTTTTTTTTAATGTCATAAGGCTTAATTATTTGAGGGACTGTCTCTTAATTGTTTCTGCCCATTCAGTAAGGTTAGTAAAATGTGTGTGCTCCAGATTACCTCAATAAAATAATGCCTTCTATTGCAATCTAAGAAGTGTGCCTTGTTTGACATGGTGCCTGCCCTCTGGGAACAGCATTTCCCCAAGATCTGCATAGTTCCCATCTTGATGATGTTCACGAAGTCTTTGAAAACCCTGGCTAATCTTCCAAGCCTTGGAATAGAATGGTGGCCAAACCCTTTATGATTTTTCTTCTGGATGTACATGTATCTGTATCTTTATTGTTTCTTGTTTTTAAAATACAGACCAACCATAGTTGTTGGGAGTCAGGCGATCTCTAAATTGGTTCTGTTTACGGCTTGAAGTTAGCCCTGGGCCTACTACTTGGAGACCAAGCATAGCATAAGGCCTGAGCGTTCTTGTGCACCCTCCACACTACTTGTAGCTTCTCATGCTGAATGGGGAGACTTGCTTGTTGCTTGGAACAATGAATACCAGGTACCCCAGTCCTACATGAATACATTTCATAGTTTCGTCTTATAATCTGTAGTAAGTCTTTGGCTTGTAAACTGATACGTGCCTGGGCTGGTGGAAGAATTACAACTCTGTGATTGCGACACCACATTGTTTGCTTGTGATGTCATCTGCGTGCCTTACAAATTTTAATCCCGATGGTGGACTTGAAGCTGATGATGAAGCCCATGAAGACATACTGTATAATTTTGAAAGGGCATGAATTTGAGATATGGAGACTTGGACTATTCCAGTCTAAGTGCGCCCTTATTGAAGTTCTGCACTGGCTTTTGGCAAAGGGGAGATTACAGGGTGGAGGTCATCAGATGGTAAAGTGCAAGATTGCCTAAGCAAACTAACAATGTCTTTGAGGTCAAAGTCCTTCTGGTGCCAATAAGTCTAAACTGAAGTGAAAGAAGTTAAATGAAGTTCTTTTTAACTTGTGACTAAAATATGATTCTGAAATGTGTGTTGTTACAATCCAGAATTGCAACACATATCCAATCTTTCAAAATTACTTCATCAAACTTGCTTGTGAAGTGTAACATTTGCATATGCCATAAATGGAAGCAAAATTATATAAAAATTAAGGGTGGATTACAGTATTGGAGACTATGTTTGAGCAAGCCACTTTAGGTAGTTGCTACCACTAAGTAATTGATGGTGGGGGATGGGGGTGTTGTCTGTTTCATCCTTAATTCAGTTAAAAGTGCCCCTAACATGGGTATCTCCTGATATTGATACATAAGTTTAACACTCTGTTACAATCCCAGGCAAGCCTGCAAAGAAGAAATAAATAAATAAATAGAGACACAAGTTTCAATAGACTTTAATGCTGTAGACAATTTTTCTCCTGATGCTTTTTCTTTAATTTTATATTGCTTTTCTGTATCAATAAACTCAACTGTGATGGTTGACTGAAAACCCTCCGAGGAATTAAGTCTGTTCCAAGAAAAAGTCACAAGGTTCTGCTACATTCAAATAATCTTTTGAGTGTTCTTCAAAAAAAAAAACCCCACTATTTTTTTCCAAACTGTTATGCCCGTGGCCATATGTATAAAGTCAGTTTAGGGGCTGATATGTCACAAGCACCGTGGGAAAAATGGATTGAGGGAGATTCTGTCTTGGAGGCTAGACTAGCCCAAACATGTTGTTCCTGCTTTGATTTTGGGGGAGGGGGAATTTGAATTAAATGGAAAAAAACCTCAGAGCGTGCTTGGACAAGGCAGGATTGAAGGGGCTTATAAGTGCTAGAGGGAAGCAATACTACCTTCCATCAACCCCAGAATAATCAAAATCAAAATAACCCACTGAGTTGTTAACATCAAGCGGATACAGTAATTCTATATTACCCCTATGTTCATTCTGGTAATCTTTTGGAGAAAAGGTTGCAAGCAAAGGCTTTTATTAAAAATAATAATTAGACAGTATTGGTTTATTCAAATCTCTTTTTTTTAAAAAAAAAAACCTGGAATTCTGTAAAAGACAGGGATATAGTCTTGCCTGTTTCGGGACAACATCTTAGGAGCCTAGGTTTTTAGAATTGCTGTTGGAGGGTAATCTGTAGCTTCTTCAGGATTGGATATATCAAAAAGGAGGTGTTTATTGTTTCAAATTTTTAAAATTGTTTTGTTTTATAATTATAGAATTGTAAGGTGCCCAGAGCCACTTGATTGAGTTGGGCAGCTATAGAAATTGAATAAAGCAATTAATCAATAAACCTTGAAAGTCTGTATATCCATTAGATCCCACATTCTCCTCTTCCTTGGAAATGATGATGTTATTTTTTTTTGGTACTGCTGGAAAGAAAAAAGGATTTCTTTAAAAAGCACTAAAGGTTAAGAATTAAAAATAAAAATAAAAAGGAGAAGTGATGCACTCTCTTTAAAAATTGGCGTAATAATAAGTGATTCCCTTTTCTCTATAGAGGAAGGAACCTCTTTGACTCTAAACCGATGGCTGGCATGCTCAGGACTATTGAGGACAAGCTCATTAGTTTTATAAAGAGTTTATATTTAGCTCATAGGCCACCCAAATGCGAGGTTTATGCTGTTCATTGTAACATTAGTTTTGTTGTGGTTGCATCTGATCTTTACCTCATGAAAAAGTAGAAGGCCTACAGTCTTTACGAGGAAACTGCATATAAATCACTGAACAAATTGTGCATTTTGAAGATCCCTTGCCCTATCAGATTGCTTGCTCTGTAACTGTAACCTATTCATGTGTGATAAAGGCAAAGTTCAGAACTGAGGGTGGAGTTAAGGTCTTTTTCTCTTGCCAATCTCAAGAGTGTAATCTGTGTGCGCGGATTTTCTCACTACAGTTGTAGTCATAATGGGAAAGGATTAAATGCGCCTCAAATTCCATGATCCAGTCTGCAAAATTTCTACTACCTCACTATTGCTTAATTATTATTTTAATTAATTTGCTGAAAGTTGTTTTAAATCCCTTTTGGGAAAATAGTTGGATCTACGTTTTTTGTTTTTTTTTTAAATGTATAAATACTGATTTGATCTTAACTCCTTCCTTCCCTGACCCCTTTGCTTCCTTCCCTTTTTAAAATTTACACTTCCATTTTTTTATCCCCTTCCTGCTGTTTCTCTGCAGCCTTTTTTCTCCTGCTTCCTTGCTGTTGGTGGCTGGGCTCCTTCTCCCATGATTTTCTGCACTTAGACCAAGCTGTGCCTTAGCCAATCAATTCAGACCGGCCTTCTTCCACAGGTGTGTATGGTATGGAAAATCACTCTTAAATATTATTTTGTGTCAGGATGAATGTTGGGGTTTCTTTCCAGTTGGCTTTCTTTAAAGACTGGGAAGCTCTTAAGGTAGGGAGAACAATGGTTCCAGGATGGAAGAAATATACTATAGCCTATCTTCCTTCCATATTTATAAATTCACCAGCCTTTTTGTATATGAGGTCCATTAAAAATGTCTTTATTAATTCATGAGTAGGCTGTGGCTGAAGATATTTCTTATGGACATATGCTAATGTTTTGTCTTAAAGCACTTTGGCAACTACCCTAGGTTTGGGTAGATAATATGCAAAATGGCTTGTTCTCCTTGCTTGTCTTGTTAGCCCTGAATGCTGACAATCATATTAACGTTTATAGCTTAATGCTTGTGATTTTGAATTGATAAAAAAGGGGTCTTGAAGAGAACTGGCTCGAGAGAAAAAAATGTTATAAAATAAATCTGAGCATTTCCCAGTCCTTAAGCCTAAGTTATTCTATGTATTATATTTTTATAGAAAGACTTAAGTGTCCACTTAAGGAATAAAATGCATAAAAACAGATGTAATTCCAGACACAAGTGTACATGCAGCCCGTGAATGATTCTGGAAGATTAAATTGGAGAACTCTAGGATTGTTTATATATTGTGACCTCTGCATGAATAGTGGCAAAAAGTATTTAAACAATTTCATGTGGCAAACATTTTTTGGTAACATATAACAAAAACTTGCAGCGTTTCACTATATCTATCTATATATGTATGTTTGAAAGAAAACACTGCAGTTTCTTAAGAACACTACCTGTTGCCTCTCCCCTCCTGGCCCAAGCTTATCATGTTGCTCAATATAACTGCCATAGCCAGTTATAATTAGTTGATAGGTCAGCTAACCGATTCCCAAGGACTGTGTTTTTAAAATGGTAGAAGTTACTCTCCTCTTGACAGGAATGCATAAACCTAAAGTGACATGCAATTTCCTGTTTGAGGGACAATGACCTGGACCTAGGCAGGCCGGCAGATATGAAAATGCTGCTACAGTAAAATATGTATGTGTGGTTGAGACTGACTGCAATTCCCAAAAACAGTTTTTAAAGTTGAGATGACTTTCTCTGAAGACCTATTTAGTATAAATAATGTAATGAGATAAAGCTATCAAGAACCACTAAAGATTGTGTTGACTGGTCTTCACAGAAGGAAATCTTCGCTAAAGCTTCTTTTTAAAATGGTCTCCCTATGCATTAAACTGTCCTAAAAATTAATCTATGAAGGCAGCAAGTAAGAGCCATTTAACTAGAGCAAATTCTTGGTAAATGTACTAAAATAAGTGTGCTGTGCTGCAGAAGTAGAAATTTCCATAGTCTTTCTAAAATGACACTCTGATAGAAAGAAGTCCTAAAATGCAAACTAAGGCATCAACTTATACAAAAAATTGATGTCACGATGTCATTAGCATGCCTAGATTCTATCCAGTATCTAGTTTGCAATGAAGAAAACTCCGGGATAGACTTTCAACCATCCAAAATGCCCATTGTGTTATTAAAGGAGCACCCCTGTAAATAGGGTTTCCCTTCACACATAGATTTGTATTCTTGAGCCAGTTAAAGTGTTGCGGTTACTGTCTTGGGGAGATTGTTAGTGTACAGTTTTTCTCAATTTGCTGATTTGGGGGGAGGGGAGGATGACTTAGATCAGTGGTGGCGAACCTGCACTCAGAGTCCTCTCTGTGGGCACGCGCACCGTCGCCCCAGTCCTAGGCCTTCAGCTGGGTTTTATAAAACCTTTTCGCTTTAGGCCTCCGTCGCCGTGTGCAAAAAAACCCCAAAACGTTCAATCAATCAGTCAATTTCAACTTCTTGCAGGGAAAAAAAAGATCTTGCAAAGTTGGAATTGATTGATTGAACTTTTTAGTCCCACCCAGGCTGCCATTACCACCACAGCCACGCCCACCCAATGGGCCATACCCACCCAATTGGCCACACCCAGCCAATGGGCCACACCCACCCGGCACCCAACGATGCATAAATGGGTTTTGGGTTGCAGTTTGGGCACTCGGTCTCTAAAAGGTTCGCCATCACTGACTTAGGTGGAACTTGGCCTCTTTCAAGTATTTTTAATCTCTCTTCCCAGTTCTAAGATCAGTCTTTCTCTCTTTCTCCTTACTTGTCTCCCAAACGTGTTCTTTGAAGTGAGGGGATCCTTCTCCCCTCCTACCCCTTTTCTGTGTGTCGTCAATTCTCACATCCCCCGTGGCATCTCCCTGCCTTGCACCCACTCTCCCCCTGTGTGGGGCCTTCAAAACCATGGATGACTCGGAAGTGGAGTCGACTGCCAGTATACTTGCCTCCGTCAAAGAGCAGGAGGCACAGTTTGAGAAGCTGACACGGGCACTGGAGGAAGAACGGCGCCATGTCTCTGCACAGCTGGAGCGTGTCCGTGTCTCCCCACAGGATGCCAGCCAAACAATGGCCAACGGCACCCTCACCCGCCGGCACCAGGTAACATCTAGTGATGTGCTCAAGCGGGATATTTGTCTTCTTCTGATTGTGTGGTTCCTGCTGGAGGGCTACTGCGGTAGTTTGGTTTCTGTTGGAAATACTTGGTGGAGCAGCTTGGTCCAAGAACTTCAGGTTTCTGCTGTCTGCATAGCTAAGTGTTGATGAGCGTATTTGCCAGTATTCATAGAGCTGTGTTGGTTAAAGGCTATCCAGTGTGGAAATTAATTAATAGCGGTCTCATCCAATTTCACTGTGTCTGGCTAATGTTTAAATTCATTGTACTGATTACAGGTGCACTTGTAGTGTCAACTGAGAATGCAGGTTCACTGTTTGTTTTGTGAATGCATAGTATAGTCGTGGAGATGTTAGTAATAAGTCACTAGATTACAAAATACCTTTGATCTTTTGGAAACATATATTATGCATATATATTAATACTCTAAGGTTTCTTAATTGCTCTTCCCATGTCTAATAAAAGCTCCTTGTGATGGTTTTTGTGAAAAGAGAACCCTAAACAGATGAAATGGACAAAAAGGGTAACGAGCAGATTTACTGACTAAGGAATGCCAGACAGTAAACAAAGCTCTCTTTGCTCTTGATGACAACATTTGTACAAGATGATGATAATAAAATGTCCTCCAATATGACTATCAGATCCTGAAACTATTGACATAAGAAGCATGAAATAGGACTAAGGAAATGTGTCTGCCAGCAGCCATAAGTGAGGCATTAAATGAATTTGATTAAGCTTTTGCACCAAGCTCATCTTGCTTTTCCCCTTGGTTTTGGCTTCTACTGGCTATTCAGGTTCTGCCCTTTTATCCTAAAAGTGTGCAGATGAGCAATTAGCCAATATTAGATAATGTTAAACTTGTACTTAGAATAAATACTGCATACCACTTCAAATTTTCATACGCAGAAGGGCAGAGTTCCCATCCAAATAGTGGGCAGAAATTACTTTGGATGCATGCAGAAAGACGTAATTGTAAAGATGATAAACAGGAACTCCCTACCGTAAAATTTTTAAATGCATTTTTCCTTTTTCCTTTTGGACAGTGAAGGGCAGTGTCTGTAAGTAGAACTAGATGGCGGAGACCAGGTTGACATTCTTAAGAGGTTTTATCAATAGGTTGCTTTTCTGAACGATTTCTCATTTGCTGTTTTGAGCTTTTGGGGGCCTATAAGGACTGGGACAGCATGGACTTAGTATTTATAAATTTTGGAACATATAGTGTTCAACTTGCACATATTATAGATGTTAATAGATGGATAGAATAATATACACCTGTTTCTTTATCCCTATGGAGAAATGTAAACCTAAGATACTACCTACACTGTATTGCTAATATTATCTTGTCACTTTAAAATCAAAGCAGCCTCATTTCTAAATATTTGGCATTGTAGCCTTATGTGGGATTCAGTGTAAATAGATTGAAGTGCTCATTTGTCACACATGCCCCCCCTCTCCTTCCCTCCCTCCTCTCCCTCCTCCCAGCTTTCTGATTCTGCTCATAAATTCATCGCTATTATTTTTTGCAGAACGGCCGTTTCTTGGGCAATGCTGACTTGGAGAGGCAGAAATTCTCAGAATTAAAGCTCAACGGACCACAGGTAGGAAAAGAAACCAAAAACCTCTTTCTAATAAAGCTTACAGAAAGCTCTGAAACTGTTTGGAAAAGATCTTAGATAATTGGTTGGAATCTTAGCAAGATCCAAAGATTTTTTTAAATAAAAGTTGAACTCTTACATGGATAAAAGATGTGAAGGAACACCTTGGTGACTAAATTTATGAAGAGAAAATCCATGACCTTCCATTCTTATTTGGTGGTTTGCTACTTGACTAATAGATTTTCAAAGTAATTAAGTGTAAATTATAACCAGGGTTCATGGATCACTGAGTATCTGTGAGTTTTTGGCATGAGTTTTTCATATTATAGTGGGTGCTAACAAACATTACATAGCAATTTGTTGCTTTCAGAGGCTTGAGCATAAAATATTTTTTTATAAATATTTGGTGTCTGACCTGTAAGAAATGACTTCTTAGAGCAGGGGTGTCAATCTGCCGGCCCGCGGGCTGGACGCGTCACAAGGAAATCACAGCCACCCCATTGCCGGCAATGGGGAAAAGTTCCGATATGTCACGTGACGTTGCGTGTTTGACATGTCTGTGTTGGAGTATTGTTTGCACAGAAATAGGTTGATGGGTTTCCCCCTCATGTTCCTAGGACCATAGTCATCTCATATACAGCACCATTCCCAGGATGCAGGATCCAGGACAAATTGTGGAAGAGACATACAGCATGGAGGAGGACCCAGAAGGTGCCATGTCAGTTATTTCAGTAGAGACCTCAGATGATGGGACAACCCGTCGTACAGAGACCACGGTGAGAGCCGAGGGAGAAATGGCGAGAGTGTTATGCAATATGTCTGGGAGGATTTCTGTAGGGAAGAGGTGATGCTTATGGTTGCCAGATGCATGGTGTTGAGTAACCTGTAATAGCAGATAAAAAGCATATAACACAAATAATGCTTTTCTATTTTTGTCACTGGCTGCTGCCTTTAGTGATCTGAGGTAGCTTTCACCTGGTGATTTATTCGGTTTATAATTTCAAAAGATCAGTGCAGACATAACATAGAAAGTTTATTCAGTACAGAGAAAGCTGCAAGATGGTTGCTTTTTGGCACATTAGTTATGCTTTCTCAGTCTGGTTGGCGTTAACTGTTATATTGACATAAAGTCGATAATCAGTATAAGGAAACCATTATTAGCAGATCTGAAAACCTGGAGTTGTTTTTGGCTCGTCACGAAGAACAGAGCATATGATCCTGCCAATAGCTTTTGGCTGGCTACGCCAGTGGTGGCGAACATATGGCACGGGTGCCAGAAGCGGCACTCAGAGCCCTCTCTGTGGGCACAGTCGCCCCAGTCCTAGGCCTTTAGCTGGGTTTTATAAAACCTTTTCGCTTTAGGCCTCTGCCGCCGTGTGCAAAAAAAAAAAAAGGTTCAATCAATCAGTCAATTTCAACTTCTTGCAGGGAAAAAAAAGATCTTGCAAAGTTGGAATTGATTGATTGAACTTTTTAGTCCCACCCAATCTGCCGTTACCACCGCAGCCACGCCCCAGCCAATGGGCCACACCCACCCGGCACCCAACGATGCATAAGTGGGTTTTGGGTTGCAGTTTGGGCACTCGGTCTCTAAAAGGTTCGCCATCACTGGGCTATGCGTTTGGTACACTTGTATTGTGTGGCGTGTGGTTGGGATTCTATCAACCACAGAAACAGTTCTGCAGGTGTTCTTGTTGCGTGAAAAGTGTTGGATTTAATTTTTCTGTAGTCCAGGAGTTTCAGGGATCAGAACATTTTCTAGGAAATGCTGCAGGACAAGATAAATATTTGAAGCTGAATATACAGGGCATGACTTGAGGTAATAGAGAGTGGTGTCCTGTGGAATTAATGACGAAATGCACTGCAGCGCACGAGCAGCGTTACCAGCTCTGCCCTCAGAACTATTGTGAGGTGACAAGGCGATGTCGGAGAGCTCATTCTTAACTATTCTGTAGGTGAAAAAAGTTGTGAAGACCATGACCACACGTACAGTGCAGCAAGTTGGCCCCGATGGGTTACCTGTTGATGCTTCTCCAGTTACCAACAACTACATCCAGACCATGGATAGGAATTTCAGAAAGAACACAAACGGTGGCCCTGGTGCCTACATGAGCCAGCCGGGTACGGCCACCCTTCCACGAAACTATCACTACTCAGATAGTTACGGGCGGCCATATGAAGATAGCTACCATGGCAGTGAACACAGCTACGGTAGCCTATCCCGGGTGACCCGGATTGATGAGCGCTACCGACCCTCCGTGGATGGCTACCGGGCTCCCAGCAGGCAGGATGTCTATGGTCCCCAACCGCAGGTGCGAGTAGGGGGGAGCAACATGGACTTGAACCGCTTCCATGCCGAGCCTTATGGGCTGGAGGATGACCAACGCAGCACGGCGTATGATGACCTGGATTACGGTGCCGTGCCAGAATATGGGACAGCAAGGCGGACTGGGACACCTTCTGATCCCCGCCAGAGACTCAGGTAAGAGGATAAGCTTAGCATATTTTAGCCGTCCTTGGCAATGTTTTGGTGTTTCTCCCATGCTGTAGGGCAGAATCTTTTAACTACCCTTGAAAAGCGATTGTAGTACCGAGTAACCGGGACATTTCTAAAGCAACCAGGACAGTTCTGGGATAAATTTAGTATGGTAAATGGCTGTTAAACGGAGACTATTTGTGTATTAAAAATTCTTCAGGGGGAATCTTGCTCCCTCTCTTCTAAGTTTGCATGCAGGGAAGAATTACATCATAACTATGCTGAGATGGTTATTTGTTCCAGTGGCACAAATCTGTATAACCGAGTCTCATTCCCACTAATGTGATAAATCCTAGCCTAGGCAAGCTGCATGAAATTGCAGGTGGGGAAGCGAGAACTCCAATAATAGGAAAGGTTCAAGTAACAAAAAGAATGCAAGCCTCCAGCTCCAAGTTTGTATTTTAAGGCGCTGTCTAGTCTACTTCCTAATACGCCTGTATCAAATGCTGCTCCATAAGAGATCCCTGCCTTCTAAATGCCTATTTGCAACCTTAAGCAGTGCAGCTCAATCTTTTACTATCTTAGTAAGCACAAGACTATTTTTAAACATACAGGGATTTTTTTTTCCTGTTTTTTTCTCAGCTCCTTCCTGAAAAAAAAATTAAAACTCTGGAAATGGTCAACACTCCTCAACCCAATGAATTGCTTTCTTTTAGAATATGGAATTCTATATTGGCACATTTGCCTTCTATTCCTGCCTTCATTTTTTTCCGATTGACTTTTAATGGGAAGATTTTATTCCAGAACAGTGGCTCTCAAATGTTTTGATTTCAGGACCTTTTACATTCTTAAAAATGATTGAGGACCCTAACTAGCATTGATTTGAAACTGACACGTTTAAAAACATTTGATTTTGCAGACCCCTTGCAAGGCTCTCAGAGACCCCTAGGTCACCCCAGACTGTACTTTGAGAACTGCTGCACTAGAGTCTCTGAGGGCTGGAGTTTTTATTTATTATTATTTTTTTATTATTTAATTTGTATACCGCCCTTCTCCCATAGGACTCAGGGCGGTTCACAGCATATTAAAAACAAATAATATACACAAAATACAAAAAATACAAAATACAAAAATACAAAAATACAAAAAAAATAAACCCCGATAAAAGCCGAATTAAAACCAAATATTACCAGCTGTGTTTCCGATTAAAATACTTTTAAAAT
>NW_015388517.1:96086-105323 GCF_001527695.2 Protobothrops mucrosquamatus
CTACCCCCCCGCACCTGAGGACAAAATAGCACAATCAGAGGATCAGTGGATCTACTTTTGACTAGGCCTCAAAGGCCATTTTTGAAAGAGCATAAAGCCACTGCCCAGAAGAAGCCCCCGATCTGCTATTTGACAGGCTTGTCCCACATGCAGTTGGACGGGAGAGCTAGCTGTCCCATTTCACCACTTCAAAACTCATATTCAGAACAAGCCTGCCACTCAGCTGATCATAGCCTTGTTTGAGGGTGGATTTAACAAACTACAGCCTCCAGAAAGTAGTGGGTGCAACGGGAAATCCCATCTCTTCCAAGCCCACTTTCTCTTGTAGCCCATTAGATAGCCCCCATCTGTTCTGGCAGATGGTGGTTGAAGTAGGAGAGACTGCTGGTCTCCGGCTTTCCAAAACAATATGGTGCTGGAGGAGAGAGCCCAGGAACCAGACTTGAGGATGGGCATTCCCAACCAGCCTGAAGTGTGAGGTCAAGAGCTTGGCGTTGGTAACAAAATGTATGAAATTAGCCCAGGTTAAAACTGCTGCAGTTTGCTGTCAGCTTAAAGGGAAAAATACCATTTTAACACCAAAACAGCTGAGGATGACTTTAGGTGCTTCATGGGGTTATGGCAGAAAACATTGTCAGGACATGTTTGTCCTGTGCTTAGATGCTAGTGGGGACATAGTCTAGGGTCAGACTATATAGCTGTGTTTTATTATCATGTTGACAGTTTCTTTTGCCTTCAATTTTGTTTTCCTAACTTGTCCAACAGACACAATTAAGAGTTTCTTAAACTTCTGCGGTTTATAGTTTCAGCTTTGAGAAGAATTAAATCTTACTGTAAATTCAACTAGAAAGTTGAATTTAGCTTCTGATTAAGCTGTACTTTTATGTTTAACAAATTTACCAAACATGAGTTGTATTTTAATCAACATAAACACATTGCATTGTTTGTTCTTTAAAACAGCAAAATGAACTTAGAGCAGGAAAAAAAATTAATATGGCCTGTATTTATATTTTTCCCCAGATTTCTGTTTTCCAACAAAAGTAGAATTTTTAAATTTTTCATCTTTACCACTGATAATGAGGTGTTAATGCCATTGAAGAGAAAATATCTTTTATCCAATGAATTATGTAACACACAATCCTTCCATGTGCTCACACATTCCACCAGATGCATCCAGACATATAAAGCTGAAACGTATCAGGCCACGATGAAGGAGGTTGTTGAGTTATGCTTGAAATGCTTTTTAAGATTTTTCTTAGGCTTGAATTTTTTTTCTTTTCTTTTGCTGGATTGTGGCTAAATCTTGGATACAAGGCCTCTATTTTAGACCTCAGCTCTGCACTTACCCAAGACGCTCATCTGCGTAAATACTAGTTTACTTTGTGGAGGAGCTGTAAAAATTACAAGTGTACGCAGGAAGTATTACATGGCTATATAAATAATATGGCAGTACATCTGGTAGCGATAACATGACTACTATTCTTTTTGATAAGGTCTTCTATGCTGCAGGTGGGTTATAGCAAGAAAAGAGTATTTTTAACAACTGTTTGGCAATACGTTAGTGCTTATACCAGTGTGGGCTTGCTACATGAAGGTAGATGTGATTAGTTCACAGGGGTGGGTTTTTTTGCCTCTTTTTCTTTTCTAAGGTATGGAAGGATCCTGATATCTTGTTCAGTATGAGAAATCTGTTTATCCTCTGGGCTAAAATTGCTTAACTTAGATCCTTAACTGGCTTGATAGCTGCCGTAGGATCCTGGGAATATGAAATTCCATTAAAAAAATGAATTAAACACCCTCTTGACTTGCTAGCTTGATCCACTGCAGAGGCATAAATTGTTCCACCTAAACATTCCAAAAAAGAGGATGTGGTTGTGGTTTCTACTGAAATGGGGCAATGCAATAGTAATTATGGAGTACAGCTTCCATTTCTCCTGTGTATTAAAATTGCCTTCCCTTCTCTGTGCAAGTTTATGTCCCTTGCCTGCCCGCCTATCTGTCTTTCACAAGCATGGTCCTAAATTTTCATAATCTGTTATTAATCCATAATTAGACTGCCCACTCCTTCCACATTATGGTCTTCAGCTACAGTAAATTACATAAATGTAAGGCATGCAAATTGTCTTTTATAATACTTCTGTTTGACTTGCTGCCATTTCACCTCCTAAGGTATGCATACACTTTGGTTGCTTGACTTGAAGTCTGAAGTAGATGAAATTGTCTTGTTGTCTGCTTGCCATTTATCCATTAGCTCCATGCCTATAATTGCCTGATGTAATATTCAAAATCAGTAGTATTGGAATAATTTCCCCCTAATCTGAGCATGCTGGCTCAGATTATGGTAACCTAAGGCATCTGGAGACTGTCAAGTTGAGGAAGATTCTTGAGCCAATAACAAAATCAGACTTTAAAAAGCAAATTAGAGATTGAAAACCTGCAAACCCTTTCAAATTGTTGGTTAACTCAGTGTCAGAATCTTTTTATAGCAAAACCAGATGCAAGAGGGAAGATTGGTGGTTAGGATCACATGAGATTGTCCAATGTATGTAATAAGTGTTCATAGCCTGCAATGGTAGCACCAATGCAAAACTTTGGAGTAGATGTTCAGAGATCCAGGAAGCAGAAGGACTTTCCCCCAAGATAGCAAAGAGATCTTAATTCCGTTTTTCAGAGGTGGGGAGGAAGACGCAGCAAAAGAGAGGGGTCTCTGAGAGTTTAAAATTATTGACAATTTTCCTTTCATTGTGCTTGAAGTGAAGAATGGCTGAAGCCTTGTGGCCCAGTAGCCCTCTCGGTTAAAATGGCAATGAACAGCTCTGGAAAATCGGTACACATTGGAAAATCAGAGAAGGGTGAAAAAGGTTCTCTTCCTTTCATTGCTATAACCCTGGTTTGAATTTGGAGTTTTCCTCAGCTGACTTTCTTTATACACTTACGTGGTTGATCCTAATCATAGATATCCCAAATCACATTTATTTATACTCTTACGTGGTTGATCCTAATCATAGATACCCCAAATCACATCACATTTAGCCCTGATTTTCTGTAGAGAAACTTCGCGCTCCTCCTTTCTTTAACTGAAGGTTGGCATCAGCCATTAAAGCTGTTGCCAAAGAACGTACGCAACTGTGAAGCAATTACAGTAGCAAAGGCTGTCCTGAATTTCCCAATCGCTATCTTGGCAAGGAGAGCAGCACCAGCCACACTCAGCAAAGACCTCTGCGAGGAATCTGGAATCTCTCTGACTTCAACTGAGTAGATAAGATCCCAAAATAACCAGCTACTAGAGACATTGCAGCAGCTGGTTTCTGATGAAGTCCAGGAGAAAGATTATTGCTGTTATCATCATACGCTTTCTTTATACTGACAAAACAAAGATGAGCAATTTCCAGTGGTTGACAACTGAAATGACTTCTGGGGGTGGGGGCTGTCATTCCCATGTGTTTTAAAGCCTGAAAATCATGTTGTGAAGGTAACCTTTTAAGTAACTAGTCCAACCTCAGCTGCATGCTGCGAACACTCATCTGTAATTATTTTTTTTGTGATTAATGGTGACCTGGATACCTTGAAAATACTTACAGTGTGATGATCTTTGATGCTCTCCCCAATACTTGAATGGACATAATTGGTATAAGATCCATGTCTAAAAAAGGGTAGGCTTCATTTTAGATGTGTTAGAAGCAAAGTCCTTGTTTTATAGCAGAGGTCCCCAACCTTTTGGGCACTACGTGGAGAGAGGTTTTTCCGTGGACCTGAGAGTGCATGGTTTTGTGTGCTGCCTGCATCCCACGGATGGGGCTTTGCTTGTTTGTGTGGCCCCGTTGCTGGCATGCCACGGCCCGATATCGGTCCAGGGACCAGGGGGGGGGGGTTGGGGACCCCTGTTTATAGGATAATGACAAAATAATCCTAGCAGTTGCTTCACTTCATTTGAATTGGCATCTCCTTTCCCTTGTGCCATGGCATGAGCACGATCTATAGGAATGTATATTGACACACACCTCGTATCCAATTGAATCATGAGTAACTCTGTTGGACTTCTCTATTGCGTTAAATACTGCATGCTTGCTGGAATGGATTTGGCAAGGAGATTCTTTGAGATGGTGCTATGGAGGTGGATATTATTAAACATCTTAGCTACTGGAGCAGAGTGTGACAGGCAATTACTGTGAGAGGTGGCTTGGAGTTCACGGGACGATTTTGATTGACTATCAAAATGCCTCTCTCCCTTTCCATCTAACCGTATTGGGTTTTTTTTAAGGAAAATAGAAGACGGGAGATACTTTTGCTGCCTTAAGTTGACCAAATTAAAAAAAAAGAAGTAGGATAAAATAACAACTGGCAAATTAAATCTTTGTCTAATATATTGCTTGTATTTAGTAGAAAAAGGACCAGGGCTTAGTCTGTCTTGGGTGGCATTGCATTCCCTTTAAAACCTAAGTTGCAATTTAAGTATATGCCAGTTCAGACTTTGCTGTGAATATTTGTTATTGTTTAACTGTGTGGTCAGAAGTGCTTTCAGCTAGTGCAGTCTGCATCTTTTCCTGGAGATGTTGCCCTGAGTATTATAACCCCAAATCTTCAACTGCATCTTGTTTGAACAACTGTAAGCTGCTTGAGTCTGTCACTAAAGGGTGTTCAGATCTTCTGTTGGCTGAGAATTCTCTAATCAAACCGCTGAACATTATATAGGAAGCATGTGATTCCGTCATAATAATTTCAAAAGCTGGTTATGACCTACAAAGTTCCATGTGACCTGGCAGCTAATGTCTAAAAGACTGCTCTCCTATGCAGATTAGGTTGGTTTTTATTGAAAGGAGCTCCTTTCCTTTTTTTTTTTTTCCCCCTGACATTTTTGATAGTGCTTCCAAAGTACGGAACTCCTTAATAGAAGAAGCTGCTCCTTTGACTTCTTTCCTGATGACTTTTTTATAAACCAGCAGAAACACATTTGCTCAGGACTGGGGTACAGTACTATCTCATCTCATTATACAGCAGGCACTTGAACTTGCTGGGTTTTTTTTTTAAACTTACTCTTTGGTGGATTTCTTTTGCCACCTGCCTCGTATTCCTAACATTGCTCGTTGCATTTTATGAATATCTGCCTTGGGTACTCATTTGTAGGAAAAGGTGGGATATAACTCAACGGATTAAAAATGCCTCAAAACTCTGGGTAGGAATGAACCCTCTATTGAACTGATACTAATGATACTGTCCCTTTGGTTTGACCAGAGTCAATGATTAAACAACTTGCAAGTCTTTGTTATAATAGAAAAATGTCTTTTGTTACCTGTGACATTAGTATAAAAACGGCTCCAATAGAATCTACATGTGTGGATTTTGACCTCTAGCCACCAGTTGTGCAACCCCCATACTGTGTACAGACTGATAAAGATCGCAGAGATCTTTGGAATCTGAGTGTTTCTTGCAGCTGGCTCTTTGTCTCTGGCTTCTCCCTTGTTATCCAGACTGGAGCTTTGTGTGTCTGTGTGCGTGCGTGTATGCATTTCTTTTTTTTTTTTCCCTTCTGACTTTATGGAACGTAACTCGTCTGATATTATCTTAGCTCATTTGTGCTGAGCAAGAACCCCGGAAAAGGATTGTGATTTGGTAGTTCACACAAGAGAGCTCTTTAAGAATTTCTCTTATGCACGGTATCCTCTAGTTTTAATTTTTTTCTGAACCACCTTCTAAAATTCTGCCAGAATTCTTAAGAATACACAAAACATTGGGAGATAATGTGCTTGGACAATAAGTCAACGGGAGAGGTTTAATTTCCTCTTGCTCCTCACATTGTTCACATCTCCAAGAGGGCAAGATTGCGTAGAAACAATTTCCCTGAACAGCTGCCAGGTCCAAGTGGTTTGTTTTATACTAGGCTTAAAAACACCCCTACCACCACCACCACTACCTCCCCTCAGCTTGCATTTGTTGCAAGGAGCAGAATACGACATGCTTACACTCTGTGATCAAGAGATTAGGACAGGCAAAGAACCGTGTATTTGTGTGTGGGTGCAGGGCTTCAAAAATAACCCAGAACTATGCGGGTATCTTGTATGGACAAGTTTGAAAGATGGAACATAATTGTTAACCGTCATTGTCTGTCTCTCAAGGCACCTGGGAAACTTGCAGTCTGGTTCAGAGGTCTTTGAATTCCCTTCCTGCGGGGACCACTTTTCACGCTGACGTTGTCTGGGGGAGGAGATCAGAGAATGTCCTCTCTTTAGTCCGGCTGTGAATGACAGCTCTTAGATTCTGCCATTGCCCCAAACAAACCAAGTACGGGGCACACAACTCTTCTGCTGTTGTGAACCTTAAAGAAAGTAATAATACTTTCTGGGAAATCCTTTATTGTCACAGATGTCAGAACGTTTCAGGAAAAAAATAATTGGAAATTACTATTCAGAAGCAAGACTTTGGAACCTCTCACAGAGCATTCCCAAACCAGGGTCAGCTACACTGAACTAGGCAGGCCAATGGTTTGACTTTAGCATGAAGGCAGTTCCTTGTGGCCGTCAAGACAAATTAGCAGGGTAGAACAAAGTTATTTATTTTCTTTAGCTTATCTTATGACAAAGTACTTTATCTTGGACCTTTTTCAACCAGAGATCAAGAGGCAAACTGATTCCAGACAATTTATTGTTGAATTGCCTTGGCTTACTCAGGTTTTACAAAAAAAAAAAAAAAAAAAAAAAGTTCACATGACATCACCCATCTGGAATCCTCTTGTATTTTCCCTAAATACCACGGGATGCCTTACCAAAGAAAGTTCAACTTTTCTGAAAATGTATGTGCAGGGTAACAAGCCATGGGTGTAGATGGCTTTGGTGTCGCAATACTTCTGTGTTTTTAAGGGGCATGGCTTTGGTACAGGCAGTTATATATTATGGCCTATCACACATTTCATTTCATATAAGGAACAGCTACTGGAATTGGGTATGTCTAGTTTAACGAAGAGAAGGACGAGGGGGGGACATGATAGCAGTGTTCCAATATCTCAGGGGCTGCCACAAAGAAGAGGGAGTCAGGCTATTCTCCAAAGCGCCTGAAGGCAGGACAAGAAGCAACGTGGAACTAAGGAGAAACTTCCTGACAGTTAGAACAATTAACCAGTGGAACAACCTGCCTCCAGAAGCGGTGAATGCTCCAACACTGGAAGTTTTTAAGAAGAGACTGGACAGCCATTTGTCTGAAATGGTATAGAGTTTCCTGCCTGAGCAGGGGGTTGGATTAGATGACCTCCAAGGTCCCTTCCAACTTTATTATTATTATTATCATTTCATTATTTTTTTAATGACATTCAGTTTTATAACTTAAGTAATATTAAAAGTAGTATTAAAAGCAGTAGTATCAAAAAGTTATTTGGTTATTCTTTAAGAAATCAAAATAGTGAAATGTCACTTACGTAAGAGCTCATCCTAGTGCTAATGAAAGTTTATGAAAAGTATTATAATATTAACGAACTGATATTTCTAGTGAAATATATATATATCCACTTCAAAACAGAAAAGGGGAAAAGGTCTAGTTCTAGTCACTGCTATTTTAGTGAAGTGGTTAATGCTGAAAGAAGAGCAAGAGTGTTTTAATGGCATGTAATGGGAAAACTTAACTTGAAGGTGTGAATCACTTGCAACCAACCCGAGGTGGGAGGGAAGGATTTCAAGACCACAGGGTTTCGTTACCCAGAACTGGACGGCGAAAATATTGGCAGGTATTTTATTCAATTTTGCATTGCAGCTGCTGCTGGCTGAATAGATTGCTTTGTTTGATCAGGGACTTCCCAGTTCTCTTCTAGACAACTGGCAAATAACACACAGCTCTCCTCCTGAGCTGAAAGAATGTCAAAGAGCAACCTGTAAAAAAAAAATAAAAAAAAAAATCCCACCTCCCGGCCCAACGTTTATGAATGCTGAACTTGAGGCAGATGGTGAGTGAAGGCAGCTTTTTAGCTACATTTCCTTGGTGCTGCCTCTGCGTGGGCCTAAATGGCAGGAACGACAGGTGCTAAGCTGAAGAATGGCTGGACTCTTTGCTGCAGGAACCAAAAACATGAAATGACATAGACCCGATATGGCAGTGGTTCTCAACCTTTTTAATGCCGCGACCCCAACCGGTCGTAAGTCGAGGACTAAACCGGTTGTAAGTCGAGGACTAAACCGGTCGTAAGCCGAGGACTAAATCGGTCATAAGTCAAGGACTTTCCCTGCCCAGGAGCGCCGCGTATACGTGGTTCTGCCCCCTGCGCCAGCCGAGGCGTAGCTGGCAAGCGGCAGAGACAGAGCAGGCCGATCACCAGCTGGCCCAGCCTAAGGGAGGTAAGGCACCTGCCGGAAAAGGGGGAAAAATGGCGGACAAAAAAATGGTGGACAAAAAAAATGGTGGACAGCCTTGCTTGGTGACCCCCATGAAATGGTCGATCGACCCCAAATGGGATCCTGACCCACAGGTTGAGAACCACTGTGATACGGCCTTTTGTCACTTGGCTAAAAAGTTAGATAACTCTTCTGTTCAGGGCAGATAAAGGTCCGTTCTGTTAAAAGTCAGAATCAAGTTGGCAGTCTTTTATTCTTATATATATCAGCATGGCTTTCATACCTACATAGTAGCAGCTCCTAGCTAATTTTAAAAGAATGTAGAGCAATCAGATGAAGATAAGACACCAGGGACTAAGTGCTGCTGTGCGCACTGATCAGCTTCTGTGTTTGAGCAAGAGGGAGGTGGACTGACTTTTTCATGCTTACAATCAGAAAGGGGAGAACGTAATTGAGTTGAAAACCATAATTCTTCCTCCAAAGGCCAAGGTCTTAACGTCTCTGCAAATGCACGCCTCTGTTTCCAACAGTACTTGAAGAAATTAAAGACCTCAAAGAGTATTTAAAATTGTGGGTCTACAGTAGCCCTTAATTTGCAACCGTTTGTTTAGTGACCATTCAAAAGTTTAAAAATGGCATTGGAAAAAAGTCCCATCCCTGTTTCTTTTTCTAATGAGTCTTATTGGTCAACAGTAATAACTCTATTTAAAAGTTTTTCATAATTTGCTGAATTGTGCTGCAGGTGGAATCTTGGCTCCTTGGCTTAAATCAGGGGTCTTCAAACTTGCCCCCTTTATGACTTGTGGACTTCAACTCCCAGAATTCCTCAGCCAGGCATGCCTGGCTGAGGAATTCTGGCAGTTGAAGTCCACAAGTTATAAAAGGGCCACGTTTGAAGACCCCTGCCTTAAATGGTAGTCTGTAT
>NW_015388517.1:105423-168063 GCF_001527695.2 Protobothrops mucrosquamatus
AGAACAATTAACCAGTGGAACAACCTGCCTCCAGAAGCGGTGAATGCTCCAACACTGGAAGTTTTTAAGAAGAGACTGGACAGTCATTTGTCCAGTGGGCCTAAATGGCAGGAACGACAGGTGCTGTCTGAGCAGGGGGTTGGACTAGATGACCTCCAAGGTCCCTTCCAACTTTTATCATCATTATTATCATTATTATTATATATGTACAGAAAATTACTTAGGGGAGTTCCCTATAAAGGAGTTGAAATATCTCCTGATGGGTTCCATCATCGTTCCATCGCTACAATGAGAGGAACTTTCTCTTTCCCTTTCCCTGAAGCTCTTTAAAAATGACGTCCTTTCACACTTTTTTCCCTTCCCTCTTCACCCTAATTTCTTTATTATTTCGGTGGCATTTCCTGGGGTTCATTTTTTTTCTTGGCAGTGATTCTCTAAAGCAGGGTGAATGAAGCCGTAAATACTACAGCCTGCAGAGGCCGTCTAATAAATTACAGTGCAGGAGCTAAATTCGACGGTGATACAGAAGAAAATTGTAAAGTACACGCTCGAGTCTTGTTATCCTGAAGGCACGGCTGTTCTCTTAGTGCTCTCATTGCCCTGCCTTATTCCCCAATATTAACTATGAGACATGCAGTCGACTAGGTGTGACATCTTAAGTGAGAGGCATTTTAGTCATTGTTAAAGCGCTTGAGTAAAGTCTGCTGGTGTGCCTCTGAAAATGTTCTGGTACGTTGTTATTTACCTTTTCGATTGTGTCCTTGAAATGTCATCTAACTTCACCTACCTGACTTGATTGCACAACAAAGAAGCATTGCAGCGTAGAGGGCCTGGCTGACAAGAAGTCTTTGTGAATAGCTTTGGTATAACTGGGGCAATGGTGAATAGGCTGGATGATGTAGAACAGTGTTTCTCAACCTTGACAATTTTAAGGCATGTGGACTTCAACTCCCAGAATTCCACAGCCAGCAATGCTGGCTGTGGAATTCTGGGAGTTGAAGTCCACATGCCTTAAAATTGTCAAGGTTGAGAAACACTGATGTAGAAAGTTCTGTGGTTAGGCATAGATGACATCAACTTGCCCCCTAGTGGTCAAATTAGAATGGCATTGGCTCAGAAGAAAAAAAACCTGTTGACAACATTTGATTAATCTTTAATTTTTTTTCCCCCTAGGCCCAGCTTGGCTACCTTTGCAGTCAAGCCAACTTCTAGGCCTGCTCTCTCACTGGCTCTTTTTGGGCAATGAGGCAGCTTGAAGGGCACCTGCCTGCTCTCCTGTATTCTGCCAGGACTGAGAGGGAAGGTCATGCTGGATTTCTTTGCTGCCACATTACCCAAGCATGAGAGATGCTGCTGGGAAAGTAGCTGTCAGGGCATGCTCTTTTACAAATGCTCTTGATTTTAGAGTGGACGAGGTAGCAGTATTAGGGTAATGAGTAGAAGCGTGCACTATTCAGGTCCCAAAGTGCAGTGTTGTAGTGGGTGGATATCATCCTCATTGTATCTGACAGCAGCCCTCTAAAGCAGAGGTTCCCAACCTTTTGGGCACCAGGAACCGGTTCCGTGGAGAGAGGTTTTTCTGCGGACCGGACAGTGTGTGGTTTTGTGTGCTGCCTGCATCCCACGGATGGGGCTTCGCTTGTTTGTGCGGCCCGGTTGCTGGCATGCCGGGACCAGTACCGGTCCATGGAGCCCGGGAGTTGGTGACCCCTGCCCTAAAGGAACCATATCTTTTTCTAGGCTCATACTTGCAGAGCATTAGCATTGCATCCTCCCATGCTACGTAGCATATCGGATCACATACTTGCAGGCTTTGGAAAATAGGAATTTTGAGTCCACGGTGCCCTGTCATCACCTCTTAAATGCTGATTGGTATTTTCCCCAAGGCCATGTGACCATTCTGGAAGAGGCACGGCTGCTTTAAGGAGATACCGACAGTTATACGTATGTGCCCACATCAGATCCAAAGCATCTTTGGATGCAAATACTGTTCACCTCTAGTTGACGAGATGATGGTGCCTGAGGCTTACCAGGGAGTGTGCCTTTTCTAATTCTGATTGCAAAAGTCTCCCCATTAGAGAGATACTACAGCTCTTCTCTGTAGCATCGGAGCTTGGCTTGATAAGAGATGGCTTACCTGGTCTCTTGCTTTCTTTTCTGTTTGCAGGAGTTACGAAGACATGCTTGTGGACGACATGGCTAGAGACCAGTATTACTGGTCCCCAATGGCACAACATGATAGAGGCAGCCTAGCCAGTCTGGACAGCTTGCGAAAAGGAGGCCCACCTCCAGCCAATTGGCGCCAGCCTGAGCTCCCCGAGGTGATAGCCATGCTGGGGTTCCGCATGGACGCCGTCAAGTCCAATGCCGCAGCCTACCTGCAGCACCTGTGCTACCGAAATGACAAGGTGAAAACAGATGTGCGCAAGCTAAAGGGCATTCCTGTACTTGTTGGGTTACTGGATCATCCCAAGAAAGAGGTGCACTACGGGGCGTGTGGGGCCCTGAAGAATATCTCCTATGGCAGAGACCAGGACAACAAGGTTGCCATCAAGAATTGTGACGGTGTTCCTGCTTTGGTGCGGCTGCTTCGAAAGGCACGTGACATGGACCTCACTGAAGTCATTACAGGTAAACCATTGCTGGCATTGCCCACAGAGAACGGCTAGCAATATAAGGGCCTTTGTGGCACACAGATCCATTTTTGAATAACATTATATTCTCCACCGCAGGGACACTCTGGAACCTGTCCTCTCATGACTCAATAAAAATGGCCATTGTGGATAATGCCTTACATGCCCTCACGGATGAGGTTATCATCCCACACTCTGGATGGGAAAGAGAGCCCAACGAAGACTCCAAACCCCGCCATATAGAGTGGGAATCGGTGCTCACAAACACCATTGGCTGCCTTAGGTGAGCTGGATCGATGTTGTTATTACAAGGACTCTTGATAGTTCTCTGAAGAGCAGCATCCAAGCTGCAAAAAATCAACCAAGGACGCTGAAACTTGAGGGTTTCCCTCTGGGGGAAAGGCCATTTGGTGCCAGGTGTTGTTTCTTAGAATAATTTGGTCCGAAAAGAGATACAGTGCTGGTCACGAAAGAGGATCTTCAGTGACTTGCTGCTTCCTGACTTACCTGATACGCAGTAACCTTGAGTTGGCTTTATAACTTTGGACAATAAACCAAAACTGGGAATAAGAGGGGCTTTTCAGAATGAGCAAAACAGAGCTGCTAATAGTTTCAGTAGAGCTTTTATCAAAAAAATAGAACTACCCTTTGGCAAGATGGGCAGCCAATAAATTTTATAAATAAACAAATGTAAATAAAATTGGCAAAAATCAACATTCAAACGGATGGCATGCGTCTGAACTTTGTTCAGTCGTGTCGAGGGTGGCAGCATTGGCTGACATCTCAAGGTCTAATAGAGGGTACGTTAAAGATTGCAGAAGACTGAAGAATCCTCCTGTTGCTGAATTTAGAAGTTCACACCAGGGCCTTGAAATTCTCCACCCAAACTCCCACATGGATTAGATTTCACAGATTGTGCTAAGCTTCAGTGTGATTTGTCTGGCTTACCACCTACTGTGAAGCTGGTAATTTGTAATGTGGTGTTTTAATGCTTGGCATGCTTTGTGAAATCAAGCACAGCAGGGTTGGACAAATAACGCTGTAATGCGTTGTGTGAACCTAGCCAGAACGTGAGAGTAGACAGTTGGGTTAAATTGGCTTAAAGCTGACATATTTTAAAAGCCATAAATAACCTGCTGGTGTCTCCATCCTTCTACAAGATTTTCTTGTTTTATAGGAACGTCAGTTCGGAGAGGAGTGAAGCCCGTCGAAAGCTGCGGGAGTGTGATGGGCTAGTGGATGCACTTTTATACATTGTCCAAGCAGAAATTGGCCAGAAAGATTTAGACAGCAAGGTAAGGAAGGGGGGGGGGGAAAGCACACAAACTTCCCTCCGCCGCTCATTTGTAGAGTTCAGTGGAATATATGCAGTTGGGCTTTTCCACCATCTCAAGTTATGTGAGTTCTGTTCGGGCTAATCTTTCCTGAGCAAAGAAAGAAATCCTATATAGTTAGAAATCTGAAGTTTCATCTTACGGGGATTGAAGAAGGATATTGAAATTTTCATCTTCGGATGGGTGATTTAAAAACAAAAGTTAGAGCATCATTTCCCCTCGGCGTGCATACATTTTCTTCCCATTTTCTCTCCCAGACACATTATGTGCAAAGCAGGGCATAATACCTGTTCCTCCTGCCACTTCCTAGGACTCCTCAGGGATAAGCAGCTTAACAAGACCATCCTCCATTTGTGGCAGTGAGTCACTATACAGCAGGCAATCAAGTTGGTTATAGTTCGAATATTAGTGTTCTAAAGCAGAGGTCCCCAACACCCGGTCCATGGACCAGCATCGGTCCGTGGCATGCCAGCAACCAGACCTCACAAACAAGCGAAGCCCCATCTGCGGGATGCAGGCAGCATGCAAAGCCACACCCCCTCCAGACCAGACATGTCAAACTCGCGACTTCACGTGACGTCGCACAACGTATCGGGGCGGTTTTGCCATTGCCGGCAGTGGGGTGGGCACGGCTTCGGTGTGACGCATCCGGCCCGTGGGCCAGCAGTTTGACACCCCTGCTCTAGACGGAACCGGTCCCTGGTGCCCCAAAGGTTGGGGGCCACTGTTCTAAAGTTAAAGAACAATAACTATCTACCCCAATCACATGGCTTGTGATTAGGAATTATGGAGGTTGTTGTAAGCTGCCTGAGAAAACTGTTTCGAAGGACGGCAAAAATATTAAAATAACTAACATAATCTAAAATTCTTGAAAGAATTCCTACTCTAGTAAATCTGACTACGCCACCCTTAATTCTTAAAACCCGAGTGAAGAATAGCACAGAAGGACGAAAGAGACTGGTTCTTCTTGTTAGGACATTCTTCCTTCTGATAAGAGTTGCCACTTCTCCCTTTCTGTGTACGCGTTTCTTCTGACTCAGTGCCTACATCTGTACCTTTGACAGCGCTCTTTTCAGCAGGGAACGTATAAACACTCCCACAACCTTCAGCAACTCAGTTTTGTATCTCCTCATAAGAATTTTTAATTTCAGCTTTCTGCCCAGAGGGCACTCTACCTAGTTAATAGTTTTTAAAAAAATTAAAATAGGGTAAAATCACTATTAAATAATGAAGCCTGAAGAGGCCTGGGTATGCTATGAAGCGTTTGAGCTCCTGTGGCTTTTCCTGTCTCACCTGAGGAACTGTCTTCCCCAGCTTGTGGAGAACTGTGTCTGCCTATTGAGGAACTTGTCCTATCAAGTGCATCGTGAAGTCCCACATGCCGAGCGCTATCAGGAAGCCCCCATCAATGCTGCCAACAACACTGGCCCCCATGCAGCCAGTTGCTTTGGTGCCAAAAAAGGCAAAGGTATGTAACTTCTGAGTATCTGCTCCTGGGCTAAGTAGCCGGAGAACAGGGAGGGTAGAACTAGAAGGGAGAGGATGTTGGCTTATAAGGGCTTCTAATCCTTGGCTTCATAAGACAAGCTATTGCTTTCCATAGAAGCATCTTGGGGTCACTTTCTGGCTGTCCTGCTCTTTATCCCACAAGGCCTAAGGACTGTGTCAGTAGCATTTTTGTTTGGTAATTCAGCTCAGGTGATGGATGGTTCCTTCAATTAATTTGTGGCCTATTTCCCCTTCTCTCTGCTTTATATTTTTTTCCTCCCAAATGGCTGTGATCCTGCTGGCATCTCTTCTCTCTTGCCTTCCTTCTCCCCTGTCCTTCTCTGCGCCAAAAGATGAGTGGTTCGCTAGAGGTGAGTTGGGCTTTTTGATTTTTTGGGCATGCCTGTGTGTGTGGTGCACCATTTTCCCTCCCGCTCTCATCATCAGTGTGATTGAACCCAATCAGAAGCATAAGCAAGGAGGGCGTTAAATGTTTGCAGACCCCCTTGCTTGTCTCGTGGAGAGAGGATGCTCTGTTTCTGTTCTTTTGCTTGGCGCTGCGTTTAGGGAGAGCCATCAGACCACCCAAAGGAAATAGGATAACGATGGAACAAATGAAGTCAGCATGAAAGCCACTTCTCCATTAAGATATTAAATTAAGATTTCAGAAAACAGGCTTGGAAATAAACATTGACTCCAATAACGGAATATACCTGGCTATTGTGTTCTGAGTGTATTCTCGGATTGTGTACGGATAACCTCCTTTATGGGCAAGAACAGTGCCGGTGAAAACTACTAAAAGAACCACTTAGTAATTTTGTTTTGATTTCTGTGGATTAATTTTTATTACTTGCTGTCTTCATACAGGGGTTTCTGCTATTGCAGTCTTTGCAAAATTCCCAATCCTTAAAGATAAATTTAAAGTTAACTCAAACAAATATAGATTTTGAACAAATTTTAGGCTAACTGGTGGAGTGCCATCTGGTCTATAGTCAACTTCATTTTACTCAATTTTAGTAAACCGAGTAAAATGATTTTAGATGCCTTCGGAGAAAAGCAGTTACTTGGCACACTAGCATGGTGTGAACCCAAATAAATATGAGAAAATAGAGAATTCGTTCTCTGAATTTGAGCGTGGTAGCATCTAGTCCTTAATGGAAGAGTACATTGATTCTAATTTTGACGGTTAACTTAATAGGAAAGAAGCAAACTTGGATTTGTGCATCATGCTTCACCATAATTTGTTCAGTAAGCCACATATGGCTATTGCAAATCAAGCTACAAACTATAGTTTATAAATGATTGGCTGGTTTCGTGCATCTTGCCAAGAAACAGATGGCCCATGATGGCTTACTACAGCCTTTTACATCTAACTGCCTGCTGATAATGTAGATTTCAGTTTCTAGAGTTTCCTAGCCAGCATGGTCATCAGTGAGACTTCTGAAAGTTGAAAGTCCACATGTCTGGAGGCTCTGATTTTACCCAGCATATTAAACCGATAGTTTTAAGAGCATATTTGAACATGAAAATTTAAATTAAACGGAAAAGGATCATATTCAGATGCTTGGCATGCATGGAGTTTCAAATGCACTCTTGGCATCTCCAGTTAAATTTGTGTGATCAAAATGCTAGGAGAGACTTTTTGGGGGGAGAGTTGCTGGTAATTGTAACAGATGGTGCCGAAATAGACAGTTCATTAGCCTGGCTTCTGTGAAGGCAGATCTAATTATAGTTTAGTAGGTGTGAATTTCTCCTTTATTTGTGCATTTTTCCTTAAGCAAAAGAAATCAAAGTTTGGAACTATATTTCTTGTGTCTGGCTATACTATAGGCACTAAGCGGGCTCTGTATCTTAGGATTTCTTTTTGTTATGTTTCTTCTTTTTCTTTTGAAGGTAAAAAGCAGACAGAGGATCCTTCCACTGATATAGTTGACTTCCCCAAAAGACAAATCCCTGCAAAAGGTATGGTTTCTTTTGCTGTTGGACGAAGAGTAGCTCAGTGAAAGCAAACATGCTTTGTTTGCACAAGGTCCTGAATTTGATCCTTCCTAAGATAAAGCACAAGTTGACGATAAAAGCTCTTTGTCCAAGATCTGGTGAACTACAGTATTGCCGGTCAAAATAGGCAGTACCGCGTTAGATCAGCCGTGTCCAAACTAGTATCTCAAAAATGCACGTTGCACCATTTATAGCAATGTTGTCTGGGAATTCTTTTCGTTCAGGCACATCTAGAAGATTTGTAGAAGGTTGAATCTGATGGGCAGTTATGTTGTGATGTAAGACATCTTCCTATATTTCCAGAATATATTTTTTTTTCTTCAACTTCATCCTTTCCTTGGGGAGGACTGATTGTTCTTTAACTACATTTCCCGTATGGATTTTCTTGCATGCATTTGTTTTTTACATGTTTGACTTTAGGAAGACAAAGGTGGGTAAGTCATATACTGCTGAGAAATGTTTTATTGGAGGTTTGAGTGAAAATACAATTCCCCACCCCCACCCCAACCTTAATAAACAACCTCAAACCTAGCAAAGGTGTGGTTGATAGGTGTGGCAGGAAATTAGCCAATTGTAGGCTGACCAAAGCAGTTGAAAAGTCAGTAGCCTTATTTCTGTAACTGTTGCTAAATCTGGGAATAAAACAGAGCACGAATATTCTTAGTCACAGGAAATGGAGTTAATAGGAAAGGGCTAACTCTACCTCTTCTGGTTAGTGTGATGTGGGTCTATACATATGTTGTTCATAGTATGTTTAGGTGTGTGTCATGTATGTGTTTCACTTTGAGAGCGGGCAACTAAATGTCATTTTTGATGTGTGCCATTGTGCCCACAGTATAAAAATGACAATAAAGGTTATCTTATCTAGAAGATGGGGCTTAAAGCATCTTCCTATCTACTGAGGAATCTGCTTCCCTTTAGTTTTACTACTTTGACTTCTAGAGGAACAGTGACTTTCCATTGGCTCTCTCTTGGGAGCCAGGAATATTAAAAGAAGGAAGAGTAGATGAAAACCAATGTTCTTTCTTAGCTGTCCAAAAGGCAGTCCCTGCAGTCACCTGCCAGCAAGAGGTGGCAGCTGAGAGAACTTCACGGGCTCCAAAGAGCTGGAATGCAGAGGAGCAAGTTGCAGTACCAGTTTGAAGTGCCCCCAAAAGTAGCAGGACTGAATGAACGTTGTACACAAACCTACTTGTCCACCTTGATGGACTAGGCATCAGCTAGCACCAGTCTTGCAGCAGCCTGAAGACAAACGTGTGAATGTGTGTGAATACCAGGGAAGGATCTGATTGGCCAGCTGGAAGGTTGAGGCTGCTTACAGGGCCATTGCCAACAGAGAGGGCAAGTAAGATGCCTAAGATGGGATGACAAGGTTGATGGCCCCAGAGCTATGACCTCACTTTCAGGGTTTCTATCTCAGATCTCCAAAGCAACAGAGAAGATCAAGGAATAAAGCATAAGCTAGATATGTTCCTCAAGGGGTTCAATTAGGAAAGGGATAAAATTTTTCATCAGCGTGTACCTCCTTACCAGAGACTATCAATATGGACCTTCTCCTCCCCCATTCATTAAGCCCCCAGTGATGCTTAATGCATCACCAAAGGCCCATGTCTTGAAGCTTGGCTAACAATGTGCCTCTGCAGGATGCATAGAAATCATGGGATTTTTCTCTACTATCCACAGATCTTCAAAACCCATTCTCAGTCTCTAAGCCCCATTCCCAGTCTCCTTCACCAGAATAACCAAGAGAAGTGTTTGTTACTCAAGGAATTTCCAGGAGTAACAAACAAGTTGTATATCCCACCTAAAGGAACCATATACAGCCAGTATACCTAACTATCAAAGTCATGTCTGTGATGGATTAACCTAACTATCAAAACCAGTGGTTCTGAATGGAGAAGATGCATTAATAGATATCAAGAAAAGAGCAGCTTGTAAGGCATCCATTCTGGGAATAAGGCCTGTAACCATCATCACTAGTGCTAGTGATGTCATTCAAGAAGTGTTGGCAGTAGTAGGCCCAGAACACAGAATTTATGTAGACACCTCTAAGGATTACTTACAGTTTGGAGCCAGATGTATGTCATAAGAAATGATGGGACAGAAGATCTGTGCCTCACTCATTGGGAGACCAACTACCAGTTAAAAGATAGCTGCACAGCAAAGCCCTTGGGCAGGCAGATCAGATAAGAAATCTTTGTACACAGCTGCAAGGAAGAAGGAAAATAGATGCAAGAGAAGTCCTGCATCACATTTTTATACTAAAAAATAAACTTTAAATAGAGCATATGTTTGCACCTAAAACTAAATTATTTTTACTGCACCGTGATACGGATCAGTGCCACATAACATTATGGTACAATGTAGAAGGAGTGGAACAAGACTCACCTGAAGTTGGTACATACTGTATATACTAAAGGGAGGGGAGTTTTTTTTTCTCATTGTTAAAGAAGAGACCTTAACTTCTGACTTTAGACACAAAAAGATGAAATTCACTTTTTGCTAACCAGAAAATTACTTCCTGATAAATCCAGTTTTGTACGCACTTACAACATGAATGGCAGAGCAAAATGGAAAATTGGATGGGGAGAACTTGAGCCCTGCTACAGTTGGAAATAGAAAGTGTTCCTGTGTGTGTGCAGCACAAACTAGAGATCCCGAGGAACAGTTCGATCTTGACTTCCACAGCAATGTGTAAAAGGTGGTGGGGACCCCTTGAGAAATGGTTGTAGTAGTTTCATATTCTCTGCTGGAGAGTGGAAGTGGATTAAGTACTAAAAAGCATCCTCCTGAATTGGGTCCCAGTTATCAGAGTCCTCCTTCCTCTGTGTGCTTATTCATTTAAAAGAATTCTCTGCTGCCTCTCACCAGAACTCCCCACATAATTTACAAAAACAAAGTGATTACATGAGGAAGGAACCCATGAAAAGTTGCAGAAACAAGTTAAACAGCCAGGAAAAAGACCCCCCCCCTTTCCCCCCCTAACTTCGAAAGAGCAAGTGTTGATAGCAGACATCTTTGGAAAGCTGGTTGGAAAATGCTATGATTGAGAAGGTTCTCTTAATAGATAATAATAATAATAATAATAATAATAATAATAATAATAATAATAATAATAATAATAATAATAATAATAATAATAATAATAATAATAATAATAATAATAATAATAGTAAAGTTGGAAGGGACCTTGGAGGTCATCTAGTCCAACCCTCTGCTCAGGCAGGAAACCCTATACCATTTTGGACAAATGGCTGTCCAGTCTCTTCTTAAAAACTTCCAGTGTTGGAGCATTCACCACTTCTGGAGGCAGGTTTTTCCACTGGTTAATTGTTCTCACTGTCAGGAAGTTTCTCCTTAGTTCTAGGTTGCTTCTCTCTTTGGTTAGTTTCCACCCATTGCTTCTTGTCCTGCCTTCAGACACTTTGGATAATAGCTTGACTCCCTCTTCTTTATGGCAGTCCCTGAGATATTGGAACACTGCTATCATGTCCCCCCTGCAGGGAAGACATGGGAGGCATAACATTTGACTGGATTTGTGTGTAATTGGTTCTCTTTCCTCTGCTAGGCTATGAACTCCTTTTCCAGCCAGAAATTGTCCGCATTTATATTTCATTGTCAAAGGAGAGTAAAACCCCAGCTATCATAGAAGCCTCAGCAGGAGCCATCCAGAATCTGTGTGCTGGTCGCTGGACGGTGAGTAACCACATAAAAGAGAAGCAGTGCTGTAAGTTAAATACCTTCCCCTTAAAATTAGTAACTCCAACAAAAGTCCCGTATTACATTAAGATAGCAAATGTTGGCTGGGTTTGCAAATCGTTAAAGTCAAGATGTTCTATATTGAACGAGCCACTGTGGCCTCCTGTCTTAAAGAGCTAAGTCGTAAATCACATCAAGCCAGAAACAGACAAGCAACTGCGGAGATTAATGAGGACCAGCCCTCAAGTTTGAGACTTCCAAAATAGCCATAGCTTGTTTGCCGCTTCCTCGTATGGTGAAGCTGCTTTTTCATCACAACTGTACGGATTGGTTAGAGATTTGGGAAGGGCACAAAGCTACATAAGTTGAAACAATTGCAAGCAGTCTATGCTTTCCCAAGGTCACATTAAACTAAGCCCATAGATGATGTTTGATAGATGCCAAGTGCAATCAGTCAAAGTGTCTGATTCACCAAAGTCAGAAACAGACACCTCTTAGTCATCATATGTAAGAGTAATAATTGATGTGATGCAACCCAGCTTTATATTTACAGGTAGTCCTCGACTTAGAACCATTTATTTAGTGACCAGCCTTTGCACTTAACGACCATTGCAGAGTCCCTGCGGTCATGTGGTCATAGTTTGGGTAATTGGCATGTATTTCAAGAGTTGCAACATGCCAGGGTCATGTGATTGCCATTTGTGATCTTCCCAGGTGGCTTCCAACAAGCAAAGTCAAGAGAGGAAGCTGGGTTCACTTAACAACCATGTGTGTGTGATTCACTTAACAATTGCAGCAGAAAAAGGTTGCAAAATCAGATGTGATTCACTAAACAACTGTAATGGAACTTCTGGTCCCAATTGTTGTAAGTCAGGGACTATCTGTAAGCCAAAACACAACTGCAAGCAGGCCATGCATTCCAAAAGTATTAAACTAAGCCATAGAGGCTGTTAGACAACTGTGTAAAATCAACCAAGGTGTCTGATCTATCAAAATCAGAAACAGACATAACTTAATCATTGTGTGCAACAGTGAGTAATCCAGCTTTATATTTATTTTTGTCCAGTATGTTGACTTGACCTTGTAGTATAAACATTACAAGTTCAGGTTGGCTGGTTCCATTAAATTTGACTTTCAATTTAAAGTTTAAAAAAAAGCACTATTCTCTTCCCTCCTGTAGTGTTTGCAGCCACAGGTATGCTGCTCATTATGTACTTCTCTATTGATGTAGTTCCATTCCTAAGAAAACAAAGCAAAAGTTAAAACACTCTACCACCAGCAATGCTATAAAAGTTTGCTGTTGTCACCATTTTTCCTTTCCCTTCTGAATAAATGTCCAGAAACACTCAGAATCCTATATGTGAGCTTCACAATTTTCTGCTTATTATAACAGAACAATACAAATATGGTACAATACAAATATTTTTGGATTACGAAAGTACAAATATCTATAGTAGTAACAAATAAGTTGTAATGGTAGAAAATGGGAGGTAGATGTATTAAGAGAAAGAACTGGAGAAAAATCCTAAAGTGTAAAAGACCTACAAAGAGAAGTAGAATGGCTGTAGAAAAAGAAAGTAAAGACAGCACCAATAATAATAGGCACTTTGGGTGCAGTTCCAAAATATCTGGAGATGACTTGAAAACCCATCAGCATTGACAAAATCACTGTCAGTCAATTGCAGAAGGCAGCTTTATTTGGAGCAGCTTATATCCTGTGGTGATACTGTTCACCCCATCAAACAACATTTGCCTATCACAGGTCTTTGAGGAGGACTCAATAGGTAGACAAAAATGTCAAATCCAAACTAAACATCTGGCTGACTGTGTGGCCAACCATAATAATAATAATTGGAGACTCTACTTCATATACTTTTAACCACTAAGACCCTTTCAATGGGATCCTGGCCTCTGATAATGATGAGTTTCCAATATAGAATAGTAAAAAAATAGTGAAGTCAGAATTATGGCAAAAACTTGCTGGTCCTGACCAGATAAACTGATCATGAAAAATATATTCAGTGGCAGTATTTGGGTTGACAGTGAGCTTTCTTGATAGAATTAATCACATTTTTTAAAAAAGAAGACTATATTGATTGATGTAGATGTAACACTGGAAAATATGATGCTTGAGAACAGCCTTCATCAATCAGTTTATTACCCTCCATATATTCTGGACCACAACTGCCCTAATGTCTAGAGAGGATGATCAAAGGTTGTGCTGGCTGGAGTTAGTAGGAATTGGAATCCATGACTGAATTCTAGTTCCAGACAACGGGGCACAAGGTTGAGCAGCAGTTTGGATGATGTCAGCAGCTAGTTGCATCTATTATAGCTCATATTCTGAGTTGAGTGTTGCTGTTCTTCCTTACAGTATGGGAGATACATCCGCTCTGCACTGCGCCAGGAGAAAGGTCTCTCCGCCATTGCGGACCAGCTGACCCATGACAGTGAGCGTGTGGTGAAAGCTGCATCCGGAGCCCTGCGCAACCTGGCAGTGGATTCCCGTAACAAAGAGCTGATTGGTAAGGGGAAAGAAAAGGGAGAAGCTCTCTACTGGGGTGGGGGGTGGGGGAATGTATCATTTAAGGAAAAATCCCACCAAAGTCATAATGTTATTCTTATTCGGTCATACCAGACTACCAGTGGCCAAATCAAAGGCTTTGTGCTACTTCCCAATCAGCATCAGAAATGGATGAAAAGGCAGGGCCAGCATAAAACTTGCATTTCCTCCTCCCCACCCCCTGGAGGAATCCCCTCAGTCTTTGTAGTGCGTAGTTGCCTTACCTCATTTAGGAAGGCGGATAGTATGTCCTTTAAAGGGAAGGAATTTGTTTATCGTTGATCACTGGCATTTTGTGAAGTTGAAAAGCAAGGGGAGGGGGTATTAGTGGCCCTCCCAGATATTGCTGAAGTTTAATGGGGCTGCTGGAATTTGTAGTTGAGAAATATCTGGAAGATTACCAGAATCCGATCCCTGGCCTAAAATCCCTCTGAATTAAATAATGTCTTTGCTTGACATTTTCGGAGCTTTAAGTTCCCTTTCTCTACCTCATCCCCCAAAACAGCGTTTGAAAACGTGGCGTTGACACGTTCACTTCTAAGTTAAAAACGCTGTAGCTTTTTGGGAAACTACAAATGATGATAATATGTGTCATTTTTCTGAAACAGAAAAAAAGTAGTTTGTGTTCTGGAGCAGCAAAACCTTTTCACGGTCCATTCCTTCGGGATTGCAATGAGAACGCCTTCCATTTTCTGCATCTTTTCAGTGTTAGAAGAGCAGTTTCTTCGATATGCTATATTTAACAGTCTCACTAATTATAATGGATTCATGTGCAATTATATATTTTGTTTCTTGTCTCCTTTCCTGATGTGCAATTTAAGTCTTGACTGCCATCTGTTTCTCCCATCATTGCATGCCATTATCCTGATTATGTATCACCACCTGCAGTCCTTCCAATATTTGACGTGTGAGCCTCCAGGAAATTCTTGCGTACAGTTTGCAGGATGGAGGCCCTGACGGCATACCTATCTGGCCGCTCTTGCTTATAATATTTTCTTTTTCCTCATTGTGGCTCTGATGTAATCCTACTCATAGGTAAGCATGCCATTCCCAGTTTGGTGAAAAATCTTCCAGGAGGACAGCAGACACAGGCAAAGAACCTCTCTGAAGACACGGTGATCTCTGTGCTGAATACTATCAACGAAGTCATCGCTGACAATCTGGAAGCAGCCAAGAAACTGCGGGAGACACAAGGCATTGAGAAACTGGTGCTCATTAACAAATCAGGGTGGGTAGAGTTTTGGGCAAGGGGGAGAAGTAAAGGAGGCTTGCACTTCTTTCTGTAAAAATGTCTGTCTCTGGGTGAGCGTTTTAGATTTTTTTTTTAATTTTAAGAGTAATTTTATTTAAAAAAAAACCAATAATAAAAACTAATAAAAACTTAAACAAAAGAATAAAAAGAAAAAATAGAAAGTACAGAAAAGAAAAATAATAGAAAAGAAAAATAGCAATATGGTAAAGAAAAAGAAATCTATAAAGAAATAACTTCCCCCTTCATGATAACAAATGTACACAAATTTAATAACTTACCATCTTTTCGTAAAATAAATCCTTAAAGCTCCATTCATCATTTCAGTCCCATTGTCAGCAAAAGTCCATTAAAGGCTACCAGAGATGCCACAACGATTTTAACCTTGATTAAATAAACCAACTTTTAGTCCTTCCTTTTACTTGTACCAGTCTTGATCTTTAATCCTTTCAAATAATATCCTGGAACTTGATTTCTTTTCATGTTTTCTTCATCCCTTTTCACAAAATTCTTCAAAGCTTTAACAAGTCTCTTTTGTAAAAACCAATAGAAGAAAATTACCCAGGTCACTCTCTTGGTTTGTTAGTTGTGTATATCCCTTTTAATTATTAAGACATAAGCCAATTACTTGTGTAACATCTGGGGAATGTCTTTTTCCATGTCATTCTTATAGCCTGTCATTTTTAAAATCCACTTTCAAATCAGTCTTGATCGTTTCAGATAACACTTATTCCTCTTCCATATCATCTCTGAACTCGGCCTGTCTGTAGAGGCAGATATTCTTAAAAGTAACTCCAGGGTCCCTTGTTCAAAAATATCTAATTGATTATTTATTTATTAAATTTAGATGCCACCACGTCACTATCCAAACAGCCTGGGTGGCTTACAATAAATTGGTTTTTTTTTAAAAGAATTCAAAACAAAAACGTTTCCCATGGGAAGGATTCTTTATAATTAATTCCAAACTTATTTCAAATTTATGTGGACCTTCAGTCCATTTGTAACTTTCTAAAATCAAAATTTGATCACCTCTTTGCTGTTTATTTCCCCTCCTCATTTTTTTTAAAGTCCTTATACTTGTATTTAAAACTTAATTTGCTAAGGATTGAGGGAAACTCACCCAGTGCTGTAAATATTGGTCAGTCCAAAGGTTCCTAACAGCTGTAAAACAGTTAACAAGAATTACCACAAGGGAAGGAAGTACTCCGTGCCCTTTCACAGGCACTGTCTTGTTGACTATTCCCTCGTTTCCTGGTTCTCAAAACCTGCTGGAAACCACTGTCTTGTGGTCTCCTTGTGGGGAGCAACTGTCTGGAGCACTTCTGGGCACACTCGAGTCCGTTCCTTATTTCAGACTTTTATAATGCATTTTGCTTTTTTTTCTTGCTAGGAACCGATCAGAAAGAGAAGTCAGAGCCGCCGCTCTTGTGCTGCAGACCATATGGGGGTACAAAGAATTGCGGAAACCCTTAGAGAAGGAAGGTTGGAAGAAATCCGACTTCCAGGTACCCGGGGGCTGAAATGGAAAGATTGGGAAATGGAGATCTTGATGAGTCTGAAAGCTACTTCTAAGTTGCTTTTACTCACACACATTTATTTATATATAGCTTTCATACGCTATGGGCAGTTCAGTGGTTAGTACCAATAGTAATAGGCGCCTTGGGTGCAATCCCAAAACAACTGGAGCACTACTTGAACACCATTGGCATTGACAAATTCGCTATTAGTCAATTGCAAAAGGCGGCCTTACTATGAACTGCTTCCATCCTACGACGATATCTGTATTACCATCAAACATCCACATCTGCCTATCCCAGGTCCTGGGTAAGGACTTGATAGGTAGACAAAATGCCAAATCCAGTCTGAATATCTGGCTGACTGTGCGATGATCCAGATAATAATAATAATAATAATAATAATAATAATAATAATAATAATAATAATAATAATAATAATAATAATAATAATAATAATAATAAAGTTGGAAGGGACTTTGGAGGTCATCGAGTCCAACCCCCTGCTCAGGCAGGAAACCCTACACCATTCCGGACAAATGGCTGTCCAGTCTCTTCTTAAAAACTTCCAGTGTTGGAGCATTCACCGCTTCTGGAGGCAGGTTGTTCCACTGGTTAATTGTTCTAACTGTCAGGAAGTTTCTCCTTAGTTGTAGGTTGCTTCTCTTCTTGATTAGTGTTGGCTGGAAAACCAGCAGCCCAGCTTCGAGACCTGAATGCCACGCGACTACGTGAGCACCCATCTTTGTCCCTGCTCCTGCCAACCTAGCGGTTCAAAAGCATGCAAATGCAAGTAGATCAATAGGTACCACTTTGATGGGAAGGTAACAGCGCTCCATGACGTCATGCTGGCCACATGATTGTGGAAATGTCTTCGGACAGTGCTGGCTCAATGGTCTTAAAAAGGAGATGAGGACTGCCTCCTGTAGTCGGCAACGACTAGCAGAGTAAAAACTGCAGGGACTTTTTTTTTTAATCTTTTATGTAAGATGTGTGATAGCTTGAAACCAGTTCAAGACACTTATTATTGTTCTGTCCTACCTCGAGCAGTATCTACAGTATGTTCCTATCTCTTGCCCTTAAGGTAATTTCTGTGAAATGGTTAGAATAAGGTTCATTAAGGATTATTGCTGAATGGGGCTTGGAACTCAGATCTTCCCAGTCCAGTCTCATATGCCGATGATTGCACTGCTCCAAAGAAGGAAGGTGAAAAGTGTTGTGCTCATGCCATCTGTTGAAAATGTAATTTGCAGAATATAGCTGCATCCGTCTTCGGCAAAAGCTTGCTTTTGTGGTTTTGCTTTCACTCTAGAGCATGGGTGTCAAGCCAGATCGCATCGCGGGCCGTATCGGGATGTTTTTTGCCTTTGCGGAGCCAGGATGGGCGTGGCCTGCATGGGCCGGATGTGGCCTGCTCTAGAGCATGGATGTTCAACCTTGGCAACTTTAAGACTTGTGAACTTCAACTCTCAGAATGGAGAATTCTGGGAGTTGAAGTCCACAAAGTTACCAAAGTTGGACAGCCCTGCTTCAGAGAATATTCTGGGTATATATATGTGCACACAGAAGCATACAGAATCATAAAAATCTCCAAGAGCTGGTTGGCACCAGATCATGCCAAAGATAGAATAAAACAACAGTTTTTCATGACATTATAAATGTATTGAACATTTCCACTATTTTTCCACAGGTAAATTTGAATAACACCTCTAGAAGCCAGGGTGGCAACTCCTTTGATGACAGTACCTTGCCCCTCATTGATAAAAATCAAAAAGGTAAATACTGAAATAAGATAAAATAACCTTTATTGTCATTTTTTTAGTGTGGGCACATTGGCGCACATTAAAAATGAAATTCTGTTGCCTGCTCTCAAAAGTATACATATACATAACACACATATAAACAAGCTACATAAACACACATATAAACATGCTATATACAACATATGTATATACCTACACCCTTACGTATAAATACATATAAATATTAATCACTGTCCATCTTGAATACATAGCGGAAAGAGGAAGCTTGAGAGTTCACAAGGTTAATACTTGTGACTGAATCTAGATGTTCTACTTCAGCTGTGGTATTCTCGCAGGTATTTATGTGTGCAAAGAAAGAAGTCCAGGTTTGGATGTTCTTGACTTACAACCATTCATTTGGTGACTGTTCAAAGTTAAAACAGCCCAGAAAAATGACCTGTGTCCGTTTTTCACACTTGGGACCATCGCAGCATTCCGACGGTCATGTGATCAAAATTTGGACCTTTGGCCATTGGCAGGTATTTATGATGGTTGCAGTGACCCTGGAGTCACCTGATCTCCTTTTGCGACCTTCTGACAAGCAAAGTCAGTGAGGAAGCCAGATTCACTTAGCAACCATGTTACTAACTTAACAACTGCACATAGCAAGAAAGGTCGCAAAATCGGGCAAAAGTCATGTAACAACTGTTTTGCTGAGCAACGGAAATTTGGGGCTCAACTGTGGTCCTAGGTCGAAAACTACCAATAATGCTTTTCTTCTTTGCTCCCCTGCTAGTTCTATTCTAGCAATGGATTTTTCTGGAGCCCGTAGGGGGCCAAGTGGGTTTTAAGAGAATAAGATTAGACAAAGGAAGAAGGCAGTTGTGTCAGTGCTCTGTAATCCAATCATCTGAGTCCGGTCTGTAATCTATCAGACTACAACAGATAATTTCGGTTCTTAAAGAGAACAGGAATGGTTTATGTGTGAGTGTTGTACGTGGGTTCTTATAACGTGCATTTATTATTTAAGTTTTAATATTTAAAAATGTGAGGGAAATTCCTTTAGACCTCCTCTCTTAGATAAGCTTAATTTTCCGCCCTTCTTCTGGGGTGTTACAGTTTCTTGATTAATGTTTTTAAATTGTATACTAAATTGTAGTACTAGGAGTTGAAATGCTTCATTGGTCATAAAGCAAATGATGTATCTATGGAATGATTTTTTTTTAAAGAAGCAAGATAATTTATATGGCAAACAGAACAGAAGTTTATATTGCAAACAGGACAGAAAAGACAAAACTGAGACTCATTATCAAAGTGCACTGCCCTCTAATTGTAGTTGGGCATTTTTACTATGAAAATGGGATTATGGAAAATTATATGCAGCCTATTGGAGAAACCACAATTTTCCTTAAGGGTAAATAAGAGAGTACAGAAAAATTATGAACAACCCACTCCTACTGGTGCATGCCGACCTTCCTCATTTATCAGCCAGAAGGCTCAAATCCAAGAAGCCCCCAATGGCATTTGCACAGCATCTGCCCAACAACTTTAACATCAATTCCCAATGGAAAACCAAATGGGTCACTGGACGCCCAGTCATAGGGAGACAGATAAATGGACCCCACAAAAAGGGTGTCAGGGTTTGAACTCCCACATCAGCAATAGACAAGCCTGAATAGGATTTGCATCTCACGTGGCATGTGCCAGGACTCTCTGTTATAAATGGGGCATAGCATCCTCCCCTCAGTGTGACTGTGAGATCCCACGTCAAACTGAAGATCACCTCGTGACCAGCTGTAAGCTGAGGGCATATACCAGTCCAGTATCTGATTTTTTTTAATATAAACAATGCTGCGGTTAGATGGTCTAGACATTGGTATTTAAACATAGATTTTTTGACATTTATATTATATTGTGTTCTAATAATCTAGATGAAATGTTAATATATGTTGCTAGTCTATGTATGTTATGCCATACGCTAAATAAAAAGGTTCATCTAAAAGTTTGTAACATGGATAAAAATAAGAACTTACCGTATATACTCGAGTATAAGTCGACCCGAGTATAAGCCGAGGGACCGATTTTCCCACAGAGAACTGGGAAAAATTGGTGACCCGCGCATAAGCCGAGGGGGCATTTTGGCTGTTCCTCCCTGGCCGCCGCCCCACCCCCGCCGCCCCACCCCCGCCGCCGCCNCCAGGGTGGCAACTCCTTTGATGACAGTACCTTGCCCCTCATTGATAAAAATCAAAAAGGTAAATACTGAAATAAGATAAAATAACCTTTATTGTCATTTTTTTAGTGTGGGCACATTGGCGCACATTAAAAATGAAATTCTGTTGCCTGCTCTCAAAAGTATACATATACATAACACACATATAAACAAGCTACATAACACACATATAAACATGCTATATACAACATATGTATATACCTACACCCTTATGTATAAATACATATAAATATTAATCACCGTCCATCTTGAATACATAGCGGAAAGAGGAAGCTTGAGAGTTCACAAGGTTAATACTTGTGACTGAATCTAGATGTTCTGCTTCAGCTGTGGTATTCTCGCAGGTATTTATGTGTGCAAAGAAAGAAGTCCAGATTTGGATGTTCTTGACTTACAACCATTCATTTGGTGACTGTTCAAAGTTAAAACAGCCCAGAAAAATGACCTGTGTCCGTTTTTCACACTTGGGACCATCGCAGCATTCCGACGGTCATGTGATCAAAATTTGGACCTTTGGCCACTGGCAGGTATTTATGATGGTTGCAGTGACCCTGGAGTCACGTGATCTCCTTTTGTGACCTTCTGACAAGCAAAGTCAGTGGGGAAGCCAGATTCACTTAGCAACCATGTTACTAACTTAACAACTGCACTTAGCAACTGTGGCAAGAAAGGTCATAAAATGAGGCAAAAGTCATGTAACAACTGTTTTGCTGAGCAACGGAAATTTTGGGCTCAGCTGTGGTCATGGGTCGAAAACTACCAATAATGCTTTTCCTCTTTGCTCCCCTGCTAGTTCTATTCTAGCAATGGATGTTTCTGGAGCCCGTAGGGGGCCAAGTGGGTTTTAAGAGAATAAGATTAGACGGTTTGAAGGAAGAAGGCAGTTGTCAGTGCTCTTAAGTTTTAATATTTAAAAATGTGAGGGAAATTCCTTTAGACCTCCCCTCTTAGATAAGCTTAATTTTCCGCCCTTCTTCTGGGGTGTTACAGTTTCTTGATTAATGTTTTTAAATTGTACACTTGATTAATGTTTTTTAAATTGTATACTAAATTGTAGTACCAGGAGTTGAAATGCTTCATTGGTCAAAAAGCAAATGATGTATCTATGGAATGATTTTTTTTAAAAAAAAAGAAGCAAGATAATTTATATGGCAAACAGAACAGAAGTTTATATTGCAAACAGGACAGAAAAGACAAAACTGAGACTCATTATCAAAGCGCATTGCCCTCTAATTGTAGTTGGGCATTTTTACTATGAAAATGGGATTATGGAAAATTATATGCAGCCTATTGGAGAAATCACAATTTTCCTTAAGGGTAAATAAGAGAGTACAGAAAAATATGAACAACCCACTCCTACCGGTGCATGCCGACCTTCCTCATTTATCAGCCAGAAGGCTCAGATCCAAGAAGCCCCAATGGCATTTGCACAGCATCTGCCCAACAACTTTAACATCAATTCCCAATGGAAAACCAAATGGGTCACTGGACACCCAGTCATAGGGAGACAGATAAATTGACCCCACAAAAAGGGTGTCAGGGTTTGAACTCCCACATCAGCAATAGACAAGCCTGAATAGGATTTGCATCTCACGTGGCATGTGCCAGGACTCTCTGTTATAAATGGGGCATAGCATCCTCCCCTCAGTGTGACTGTGAGATCCCACGTCAAACTGAAGATCACCTCATGACCAGCTGTAAGCTGAGGGCATATACCAGTCCAGTATCTGATTTTTTTTTAAATATAAACAATGCTGCGGTTAGATGGTCTAAACCAGGGTAGGCAACCTCGGCTCTTTTATGACTCATGGACTTCAACTCCCAGAATTCTCGAGTCAGCTATGCTGACTCGGGAATTCTGGGAGTTGAAGTCCATGAGTCATAAAAGAGCCGAGGTTGCCTACCCCTGGTCTAGACATTGGTATTTAAACATAGATCTTTTTGACATTTATATTATATTGTGTTCTAATAATCTAGATGAAATGTTAATATATGTTGCTAGTCTATGTATGTTATGCCATACGCTAAATAAAAAGGTTCATCTAAAAGTTTGTAACATGGATAAAAATAAGAACTTAAGTTGTATTCAAGTATTACTAAAACTATTTAACCAGTAAAAGAGTGGGAATCATAGCCATCTAAGTCCCAGCTCTAATATTATGGTATTATCTATGTCCCTTTTCAGATCTACGTGTAGAAGTTGATTCTAAAATCTTGCACTGTTTCTACTTAATCTTTTAAATACACTACTTACAATATTTTTAAGAAACCCTACATTTGTAGTTCAGGAGAATTTCGGTACCCTAACTGTTCTGATTTCATTTTCGGTTTAGACAAGAAATCCTCTCGGGAAGAGATCCAAATGGGAAATTTGGGACCAGGTATGTAAGTTTCAGTCTTATAGAAGAAATTGTTTTTTACCAATCTAAAGCAGCTTTTATTGGATAAACCCATTCACCCTTTTGCAGCTTCAGAAAAGTGCCAAGCTCCCATGTCTCCTTCTGCATGCCTACTTACCAGAATGTCACCAATCCGTTTCATTGTAGAGATGTAAATGCTTCCGTTAGACCGGGGGTAGGCAACCTTGGCTCTTTTATGACTCATGGACTTCAATTCCCAGAATTCCTGAGCCAGCCATGCTGAGGGGAAAGGGAGAGGTTTCCAAACTGAGCCATGCTGGCTCAGGAATTCTGGGAGTTGAAGTCCACGAGTCATAAAAGAGCCAAGGTTGCCCACCCCTGAGTTAGACGCAAGTAGTCCTTGAACTTGTGAACCACAATTTGCATTGAATTTTCAAATGACCAGAATTTCCATTGCTAAGCAAGGTGGTTGTTGAGTGAGTCCCGCCCAATTTTACAACCTTTTTTGCCATGGTTGTTAAGTGAATCACTGCAGTTGTTAATGAATCATTAGGCCGCAAGCGAACCTGGCTTCCCCCATTGACTTTGATTGTCAGAGGTTGGCTGGGAAGGTTGCAGATAGAGATTACATAACCCTGGGAAGCTGCAGCCATCTTCGTAAATATGTCCCTGTTGCCAAGTACCTGAACTTTGGGTAACTACGGGGATGCTGCAGCTATTGTAAGTGCAAGGAGCAGTCATAAGTCATTTTTTTTCAGTGCCATTATAACTTTGAACAGTCACTAAATGAATGATTACAAGTTGAGGATTACCTGTTCTTGCTTTGAATAAGCCCCTTCAATCATTGAGCTTGTTAATCTTTTGCGATGTTATCTTTAGTCCTTATTAGCCGTGATGCCTTCATCACTTGTTACAACAAATAGTGACATTAAAGATTTAAGCTGGAGACAGTCTAAAAGTCTCTAGCTTTACCAGAACGGAACCAAACTGCATGGATTCTTATTACAGCTCATTGCTCTTTTTCACAGGCGTATAGCTACTGCACCCACGAACCTAACCCTCAGATTGATCAAACTCTTGCAGGAACTATGCTTGGTATACTTTAGTCTTTGAAATCAAAATGAGTGAGTTAATAACTTCATTACACTGCAGAGCAGAGAAGAATTTCTTCTAAGCCAAGGATTATACTTGAACTTTGAGCCAGGTGCCAGAGGTTACCCTGAAAAAGAGATAGAAAGGATCAGAATAAGGAAAGATTTCTTTTCCCCTGAATTGCCATTAAAATTAAATATAATTCATACGAATTATTTGTATTCCATGTTGAGTAGTTCCATAGGGCCTGGCTTGCAGGTAGCATTATTGGTGACAAGAAGGGGAAGAGTGCAAAGGGTTAGGATTAGTGTGTGGCAGGGAAATAAAAGATGAGCCCTGTTTGCTGGTTGTTTGGTAAGCAATAATGTGATTGTGGAGGAGGAAGGAAGCCATTATCTTTGCCAGCTTCACCAGAGAATTTCCCTCCCATCAATATCTCTTTTGATTTCAGACTACTCTACATTGAATGAACGGGACCATAACAGGACATTGGACCGGTCTGGGGAAGATATGGAACCTATGAAGGGAGCGCCACTGGTGGTAAATACTGGGATTTCAGTTGATGGGAGATCTTTAGAGAACCTTCTTGGTCAGTGGGACATCCTTGCCCAGATTGATGGCCTCCTTATAGTTTGATCTGCACTCCCATATTTTCCTGGCACTATGGCTTATAAGAGTTAAAGTGTGACACAGTTGGAGGCCAGTTATTTGGAGAAATTAGCTACGCACAGAGGAAGCTAGGAAAGAGCAGAAATTACTGCATTTCTGTGATGGTAGAAAAAGAATTTTCTGAAATTTACTTTTGAACAGACAATATTTTTAAGAAGATAATGTCTTGAGAAAAATGCAAATATTAACCATTTCTTCCCCTTCCTCCTTTTAAAGTGATGTTAACACTTTTAACTGAATGACTAACCAACCCTGTTGACTCCTCTCTCTTTATTTGACCTCTACTTTTTCTGAGTGGATTTTTAGTTAGGCTTTTTGTCTCTCCCTTTCTCCCTCTCCTTCTCCCACTTGGAACCCAGTGTGCTGCTCTTACTAACCATACATATGTCTACAGCAGGAGGAAAGGCACGAATCCCTTGAGGAAATTGACCAGTTGCTTTATCCTCCTATGGTATGTCTTTGCTTTCTGATAATAACCCTCTACTTCTGTGGTTTTTTTTAAAAAAGGGGGTGGTGCTGAATCTTTATTTTCCTCAATCATACTTTTCTAGGGTCAAATCTTGTGTATTTCTTTTACACAAAAGGCATTCGTATTTGTTGTTGAGGATGAGCAATACTTAAATTACTGAGGTTTGGATTGATTCTATGGGGTTAGATTGCCATGGATAAAGCTGCCCTTTGCTGTTTTTCATTATAGCTAATGTTAATTTGTTTGTGTTTTTCCACAGCAGAAGATCTAGAGATGCTACCATCTGCCTTCTCAGTTTTGGGTTCATAACATATTTTATATAACTCTTATGATGAAATGGACTGAGCTTTTTTTTAAACCTTGGGGCCATGTAGCCAAATGACCGGGTCCCTGACCCACAGGGTCTCACATCTCCCTGTAGAATTTGAACTCCTGGACGTCATATTTTTGTTTTTTATTCTTCAAAAAAAAAAAAATCCTAAAGACCAAATACTCTTGATGGATCTCATTACACAACAAAGGCAGATACTTAAAAATACACATTTATGATGCAATCTACAGAAGCTGATGGAAACAATCGGAGCAAATGGATGTCAGCCAAACTCAATCATACTGGAACTTGTTTTTATTAAGGAGATGTTGGCTCTCTTCTTCCAAAAAGCAGAGAGAGAAGCCATCTCCATCTTCTCTTAGCCTATAGAATATATTTTTGTGTGTCACTCATGTTTGCAACAAAGGATGCTGGGAATACTGGAACATTCCTAGTTGGGGGGGAGTTGGTGGTGGTGGGGGCAAGATGACAAAAGGGATCAGCTTGTGCGTGATTGCATTTGGGTCATCTGCCCTTCAAGATGCGCCTCTTTGAGACAAATACCTTCTTTATCCTCATAGGCTGAGGACAAATAATAGATTTGTCTCTTTTTTTTCCCCCTTCTCCTGTCTCTTAGCTGCTTCTTGATGGCCTTTCTGAGATGGATCAACTCAGAGTTTAGGAAGCTATTTATTTGTGGGAGAAGAGATGCTTAGGGCTTAGTGCTTTAAGGGAGGGAAAGAGGATGGAGCACGTTAAATGACAGTTGGTGGAAGGGGCATAGTCTTCATACCTAGAAGTGTCCATTTTGCCTCTCAGTGGAGAGGGCAGTGTGATGCATCTGGTTTTGGGTCGCTGACTTAAGTGGTGAGTGCCCAGATTGGGCCACAAATTGCAGAGAGAGCTGATGAGATAGAAAGCTTGGTGATGCAGGAAGTATGAGGGATAGAAGGCCATTTGTAAATATTGCCCATATCCTCCCATGCAGGCAAGGGAATGAAACTATGATCGGTCACTATTTACATGTGCCTTTTCTTTCTTACTGTGAAATAGCTTGGTGCTTTTGGCTAATTTCAGGTGCAGAGGGCCAATCCCTAGGCCATAGAGATTTCGGCACAGAGTTCCCTCCTGCTCGCTCTCTCTCTCTCCCCCCCCCTCCCTCCCCCTCCCTTCCTTTCCCTCCCCCCCTTCTCTCCCTTCCTTGCATTGAAATCAGAGTCCTGCTGTTGCCCTGGATGTAGACACAAGATTGGGGAGGGGTGATAGAGGCAACTATGTGGGGGAGACAAGGAACTAATCTGTCACTGCTAAAGAGAGGAAGGAGAGAAAGGACTCTTTGGGTGAGGATCACAATGTGCACCTTAGTGGGTTGCTTCTTCAGGGAATAAGGAATTTAGGGTCTGCTTACAGATCTCTGCCTTTAATCTGCAAAGTAGCAGTAAAATGGGCAATCATGAATTACTCTGGGCACCATATTGGCGCCAGTTGCCCTTTTATTGTTGAAGAGGACTACAACCTCTCTCGCCCCCCACAGCTCTGCCTCCATCCAACAACTGGAAGGAACTCGGTTACTCTTGGCTTCTCTCCACCTCCCCATTGCACAAGAGGGAAGGTCTACAGTAGAAAAGTTTTACTGCCTCTGCTTTGTCCCAGTCCAGTTTTTCTTACCCTTTTTTTTGGGGGGGGGGAATTAAAGATATAAATCAAGGCCCTCTGAGGGGTTGCGCAACTTTTCTAATGTAAAACACTATTTCCTTTTTTTAATCCAGATGAACCAAAACTACCCTTCCCCAATGACCAATTCAGTGCTGTAGAAGAAACTAATCACTCATTGACTCTCATTTTTTGCTTTTCCTCTGCACCCCTGGGGAAGGGGACATCCTGCTGTTCTTTTTGAGTCCTTATTCATTCTGCAATGCTTTTAAATTGAAATGATTTTTATATAAATAAAGTTTTAAAGTGTGTATTTGTTAAAATGGAATTGACTAATCCAAATCTTACCGAGTTTGTCTCTTGCTGTCTTTTGTGATGACCAATCCGTGCACCCTAAAAAAAGTTTTTGCTTATTTCAGGAGGGATTAATTCCTCCTGCCTCTAGTGTGTGTGTGTATATCCCTATTCTAAAATAAGCACTGCTAAATGAGGCTTTGACCCAGTTCTTAAATGGCCTCACCTGCTTTTGCTCTTGCAAAGAGAGTGGGATCATAAAACAGGAATGGGTGGTGCTAACATAACATTCCTCTTTGCAGAATGTATCTCTGCTTCTATCGTGAAAATCTTCATTTTGGAAGATTGAATCATCTTGGCAGAAAAAGGAAACACATTTTCAAAAGGCAGGTCATCCTGAAGTTGACTTGTAGAAAGATGCAAAGATTTAACCCTCCCTTACTGATGGGTCTCCTCCTGTGCTACAACATCCTACACCCTTCCACTTCAGACATCACAGACAAGTAGAAATGTTACTAGTGCCTCCAATTTGAGTTAACTGAGACCACTGATACAAAAGGGGGGTTTTTTTATGATGGAAATGAACCTTAATTCTTTAGAAGCAGCAAGGAAAATGGAATGCAAATACTGATTTCAGGATCTGAGAAAGAGAGCACGGCATCTGTCACCCATCATTTACAGATCTCTTGTACAAACAAGCGGCATTGTTACTCATTGGCTGTTTGTATGCATCTGTAAGTATGTGAATAGTCCAGGCTACTGTACACCTGGTAACCTTGGTGTTCTAGATAACCATAATTCCAATTCCGCCTGGCCATCCATTGGTCAAGCTGCCTCGTATTTTAGAGCAGGAATTAATAACTTTGGGAATCTGCTTTTTCTGTCCTGGGACACCAGTGAAATAAGCAGATGATACCACTCCAATGGTATCATAAAGAGGAACTAAAGAGCCTCTTGATGCGGGTGAAGAAGGAGAGTGCAAAAGTTGGCTTGAAACTCAACATTAAGAAAACCAAAATCATGGCATCCGGCCCTCTCAATTCCTGGCAAATAGATGGGGAAGAAATGGAGGTAGTGATAGATTTTATTTTCCTGGGTTCCAAGATCACCTCAGATGGGGACTGCAGCCAAGGAATTAAAAGACGCTTGCTCCTGGGGAGGAAAGCTATGGCAAATCTAGAGAGCATACTAAAAAGCAGAGACATCACCCTGCCAACAAAAGTGCGTATAGTCAAGGCCATGGTTTTCCCAGTTGCAATGTATGGATGTGAAAGTTGGACCATAAGAAAGGCTGAGCGCCAGAGAATTGAGGCCTTTGAACTATGGTGCTGGAGAAGATTCCTGAGAGTCCCTTGGACTGCAAGGTGCTCAAACCGGTCAATCCTAGAAGAGATCAACCCCGACTGCTCTTTAGAAGGCCAGATCCTGAAGTTGAAACTGAAATACTTTGGCCACCTAATGAGAAGGAAGGACTCACTGGAGAAGGGCTTAATGCTGGGAAAGATTGAGGGCAATAGAAGAATGGGACGACAGAGAATGAGGTGGCTGGATGGAGTCACTGAAGCAGTAGGCGTGAACTTAAATGGACTCCAGAAGATGGTAGAGGACAGGAAGGCCTGGAAGGAATGTTGTCCATAGGGTCGTGATGGGTCGGACACAACTTCGCAATTAACAACAACAAATAGTGAGCTAACAGGTTGTTTTTTTGAGTTGGTAGTTTTTCTACAGGGGCACGTGGGTATTTACCTTCAAGATCTGAATAGTGCAGCAGGTGTTAGTAGCCCAGTTTCAGCATGAGGCTAGGTGTGTCATCTAGTCTTCTAAGGAGGTGCCAAGAAAAGCTCTTTTCAAACATCGGCTTCAGGGTTCCAACTTAACAGGTGTGGCTAACTGACTCTTGCTTCGCTTTTTTGAGCTTCATATTACATGTGATGGGGGTAATGTGAGGGATGCAGTGGAAAGAAGGTGGATGTTTATTCTTTACTGACTTAGAAATAAGGACATAAATCAGATGGCTTGAGGTCAGAGCCTATATGAAACCCCTTCCAACGTTGTCACTGAATTTTAGTTCTTATTGTGACATGGCATCATGTTATGAATTGTTATAGGCCAGTGGTGGCGAACCTATGGCACGGGTGCCAGAGGCGGCACTCAGAGCCCTCTCTGTGTGCACACGCTGTCGCCCCAGTCCTAGGCCTTCAGCTGGGTTTTATAAAACCTTTTCACTTTAGGCCTCCGCTGCTGTGTGCAAAAAAAAAAAAAAAGGTTCAATCAGTCAATTTCAACTTCTCGTGGGAAAAAAAAAATCTTGCAAAGTTGGAATTGATTGATTGAACTTTTTAGTCCCACCCAGTCTGCCGTTACCACTGCAGCCACGCCCACCCAATGGGCCACACCCATCCGGCACCCGACGATGCATAAGTGGGTTTTGGGTTGCAGTTTGGGCACTCGGTCTCTAAAAGGTTCACCATCACTGTTATAGGCTGTGTTCATTGCAGGTGTTTAACTTTTAATTAAATTCTGATTTAAGTCAGTGTGCTGCAGCTGCCAAAAGAGCCGGTTGGTCTGCATTTGTAGAGATACAGCGTTGAGATAAGGAGAAGCAACAGTTCTGCTCTATGCTGTACCAGTCAGACTGCATCTGTGGTAGTGTGCCCAGTTCTGGTCACCATGAGGATACTGAGATCTTGGGGGGAAAAAAGTAGGGAAGAGCAGTACAAATGGCTTGGGGGCTAAATCCTATGAACAATTAAAAGGCCTGAATATGTTTAACCTGCAGACAAAAAGGCTAAGGGAAGGAATAATAGCGTCCTAGCAAAATTTGTGCTGGCAGAGGGAAGAGGGTGGGGATTTATTCTCCATAATGCCTAAAGATAGGCTAGGGCAGGGGTAGGCAGCCTCTGCTCTTTTATGACTCATGGACTTCAACTCCCAGAATTCCTGAGTCAGCATAGCATAGCTGACTCAGGAATTCTGGGAGTTGAAGTCCATGAGTCATAAAAGAGCCGAGGTTGTCTACCCCTGGGCTAGGGCAAGAAACCTACAGGTGAAAGCTTTACAGAGAAATCCAGATTTGAAGTGGAAGAATTCTTTGACAATGAGAACTGTTAAGTGATGAAACGGTCTGCTTCCTCAAGACATGGATGCTGCTCCATTGGAAAATTTCAAGGAAAGGTTATCGTGGAAGAATAAGCAGGCATTGCTGAAAGAGTAGACGCCCAGGAAGAAACACAAAGGACCATGAAGGCGAAAGCCCAGTCAAGGTAATGATTACCAGGTTACCTCTCAAGGTGGCAATTCAGATCAAAAGATGATCCCAAACATCTGTTAAGTCACCACAAATTGAAATGGGTCAATGCGGTGCTGTGGCACAGTATGAGCGTGGTGTTTTTGATACAGAAAAGAGCCAAAAGTGGCTTGGCTGACAGAATAATAAAATTTTTGGATTGTTTTAACTCTGATTTGCTCTCCAATGATGCTCTGAATAGTTTACTTCCTGCAGCAGTCTTTGCTGTTCTGGTGCTTTAAAAGATGGGTGGCTGTCAGTTCTTGGAGTTGTAGTCTCAGCCCATCCCCAGGATTCCAGAAAAATGGGGGGAGGAGGAACTGCCCTACACCCTTCCCCATTTGATTCAGTGCTCTTGTGCAACAGAACAACCTGAGTTAACAAACCAGATTTTTCATGGTGAGCAAAAGGTGGAGAATGTCTTAGTCAACAGCCTAACTGATAAGTAGAGGAAGAACTTCCTTTCTGGCTCCAAATATAGCAATAGGTTGGGTCTCCAGCACAAAGCCATGCCTGTTCTTTTACAGCTAGGTTATCTTGGCCAAGTATGCATCTATTAAAGGTAGGAAGAATATTTGTGCAATGGCAATTGTGGCTCTGCAGTGTTTTCTCCAAGGTTCTTTTACAGAATTGTTTCATTTTGGATTGAGTAGACAATTGCAAAGAGATTTCCAAGTATTTATTTCTAAAATTTATAGACTGTCCATTGTACCTCAAGGGTAACTTTTTCTAATAGGTTTCATTAGTCTTTAGACTTTCAGTGCTTTATTTATTCTAATTAATTATAATTAATAAAACCACCAAACTTGCACTTGTGACACTAGATGGCTAGCATAAGATTAGAGAACCACAATAAATCACAATGAACAACAGAAATAAGTACAAATATAATTTCTGTTTGAGGCCTAGAATCTAGCTCCAGTAAATACAAAAAAACGTAAAAAGAGCTTCATTGGACCCTGGCCCATTGCCTGATTCTTTAAGAGTTTCTCAACCTAGGCAGCTTTTAAGATAATAATAAGTAGTAGTAGTAGTAGTTGGAAGGGACCTTGGAGGTCATCTAGTCCAACCCCCTGCTCAGGCAGGAAACCCTATACCATTTCGGACAAATGGCTGTCCAGTCTCTTCTTAAAAACTTCCAGTGTTGGAGCGTTCACCACTTCTGGGGGCAGGTTGTTCCACTGGTTAATTGTTCTAACTGTCAGGAAGTTTCTCCTTAGTTCTAGGTTGCTTCTCTCCTTGGTCAGTTTCCATCCGTTGCTTCTCATCTTGCCTTCAGGCGCTTTGGAGAATAGCTTGACTCCCTCTTCTTTGTGGCAGCCCCTGAGATATTGGAACTTCCAGATGTGTGGACTTCAACTCCCAGCATTCCCCAGCCAGCATTGTCAACCTGAAAAGTTTCTGAGATTGAAGAACTCTGCTTTTAATGCTTTGCCAAAAGCAAGTAGGGTCAGACTTGCAGTATATGGGATGTATGCCAAAAAGAAAGGCAGGTCAGAAACACAAGTTCATGCATCTATCAAGAGCTAGGAACAAGATGCATGCAACAAACAAGTAAAAGGCCAGACCACGATTGAAATCTATTTTTGCTGAGAATCTACAACTAGCTTCTCTTGTCCAGCTGCTGCACAACTTGCTCACCAGGCAATCTATGTTGGTGAAGTGCAGAGCCTTTATGTCATGGCCTGGACGGTCCCCACTGCTTTTAGCAAGGCACTCATGTTTGCAATATTTCTATGTTGTCTGAGGAGGAGCTGGAAGATTCTGAAGGGCCTGGTAGGTCTCCATCCATCCATGCCTCAGAGCCTGTTCCTTGAGCTTTAACCCACAATATCATAAGGCTGGGGTATTCTAGGACGAAACTCTTTACTGAAGAACTGTGGTGGGGCAGTGGTTAGAATGCAGCATTGCAGGCTCATTCTGCTGACTGCCCACAGTTCAATTCTCACCGGCTCAAGGTTGACTCAGCCTTCCACCCTTCCGAGGTCGGTAAAATGAGGATCCAGATTGTTGGGGACAATATGCTGACACTGTAAACTGCTTAGAGAGGGCTGTAAAGCATCGTGAAGTGGTATATAAGTCTTAAATGCTTATTGCTATCACCTACTCAAGACAGGGAATTTGCCAGCAGGAAGACTGGTAACTGAAACAACCTTACAAATGAAGTCACAGCCAGTTGTCTTCTGAGCAAGACCTTTGAAAACACTAGAAAATCCTGAATTACTGTAGCCACTCCACCACCCCTGCCCATGGATTTTGGTGAGGCTGCATCAGAAATCCAGACGGCCACGCTTCCAAGAAGAGAGGCTCCTCCCTGTACCCATGCTGATCTTAACAATATACAGTTCAATGTACATCACAATATGAACAATAGTTCATTTAGGGACCGTTTGAAGTTACAACAGGAGTGGAAAAAGTAACATGACTTTTTCACACAACTGTTGCAGCATCCCCATGGGCACGTGATCAACATTCATAGATGCTTGGCAACTGACTCACGGCAGTTGCAGTGTCCTGGGGTCATGATCACCTTTTGCAACCTTCTAACAAGCAAAATCAATGGGGGAGCCAGAATCACCAACTTAAGAACTGCAGTGATTCACTTATCAACTGTGGCAAGAAAGGTTGTAAAATGGGCCAAAATTCATCACTGTCTTGCTTAACAATAGAAATGTTGGGCTCAATTGTGGTCACAGTTCAAGAACTACCTGTACATTGGGTCAGCCCTCTCATCTATTATTAAATCCTGGGTGAGAGAGGCCTTAAAACAGGTTGAGCTGATGTTCAGCAGCTGCCACGCAAAACCTGAGCTTCGGAAGACCTGATAAACTGGATAGAGTTGGAATGTGGAGACACTAGGGATCAATAAGACTCTTGCCCAAGAATGGGCCCTCCATTCTCCCCCCCCATTTCCCTCTTTCCTGATGTCACAATCTCTTCTGGGCCCTATTGACCACCTCCCATATCTGAGAGCCCCATCACATACATTAGTTGCACAGTCAAATTGCCAAAGAATTAGCCAAGTTCTCTGAGTCAGTTCTAAACCAGCAAACCCAGGTCCAGAACAGTCCTGTCTCCCAGGCCAGCAATTCACACAATTCACACCTCTCTAAATCCGACCTGATCTTATGGGCAGCAGGAGGTGCAAGGTGGCCTCAGTGTGACAAATCCTAGAGCGTATCCAGGATTCAAGCTGGGCAATGATCTTTGGGTATCTGTAACTTCAGTAACACCAAGGTTGAGCATGTCTGGCTCACCATCAGCTGGGAAACCTGCAGCCATCAAAGATCCTGCAGCTGCCTCCTGATCTGAAATACTGCTCAGTCCCTAAACACTAGCAACCTCCTTCCCTGCTCCCCAGCCACACCACCAAGTCCAAAACAGCACATTGCTGTGTCACAGCAGTCAGTGAAACAGCTCAACCCTCTTAAGGCAGCTGGGTGGATTCCAATACTGTCTGACAAGGTAGAACACCAGCTACCAGCTGCATATTCTTCCACGATCATCTAAAGACCACTTTGATGGTGTTGAGGTGCACAGCCCAAATATCCTCGGCACTAGTTTCCAGTCCTGGGGGGACATCCCCCTCCCAATTTTCCCCAGTTCTTCACCACTTGCACCAGCCACATTCAATATACTGTAGTCACCAATTACCTGTAGACCATCACTTGCACACCTCTGGCCTTAGCATCTTTTAAATCAATCACTAAGTAAATAAAAACAAATCTTTTATGTATTGTCTCTATCCAGTGATGGTGTAAGCTCCTCTTAATGGTAAGGCTCAGCAACTCATTTCCTGCCCAGGTATTTAAACATCAACTCCATCAATCCCTCAGCTGGAGCTTAAAGAGTCAACATTCAAAACACCAGAAGAGCACCAGGTTGAACCTCTTGTGCCTGGAACAGAGGTTCATAATCACTGTGTAATTATGTGTGACTGCAGGCCCTGATATTGGGGGTTTGGGGGCTCTTGTTCATGCCCGGTATAAACGTAGCAGGCTAAAATGGCTTTATCACCACCTATGATACCTGGAATAAGAGGTGCTTGCTTTGTGCCTACTGTCAATGCAAAAACATCCGATGTTAGCAGCATGCCTCGAAGTTCTTTGAAGAGTTTCATCTGTTGGAACCATGACACCTACATTACTTCCCCCGTAGCTCTGTTGCATTTATGAAGTAATATATCTAGAATTAATCTTGCCTTTGCTTTCACAGACATGTCTTGATCTGCAGTTCTTCTCACCTGTCAGGCAGCCTTGTTCCAAACACACAAGCTTGAATTCCAGCAGTATTGTTTTCGAACAAAGTGTCCTGTTCTGTTTTCTTACATCTGATTCCCTGTTTTTAAATTCCCTGTTGTTCCCTTTCCCTTATATTTGCTCCACTATTAAGTGTGTAAAACCTTAGTTTTTCTTCTAAGCGTGTTTTATACTTGTGAAATATACTCTTGAACTTTTTCAGTACTTCAGTTTTTAAAAAAACACTTTGAAGTGTCATCAGCAATTTTAGAGGAATAGATTTATCTTTTGGAAGATTTTATTTTAAAAGGCCCACACAAATCTTTACATATTAATTCTGTTTTTCCTTAGACAGGCATTTAGGTAGCTCAAATTGTATTTAATTACAAGCACATGTGGATAATTAAATTCATTAATTTTGAACTATTTCTGTAGCCAAACATCCTATGCCACAATTTAATGCAATCTTTATGAAAGAATTATTTCACATTGTTCAGTTCCTGTGTTAAGTATGAAACTCAGTAAAGATAATTTTGTTTCAAAAATCCCTTCCTGATCAATTTTTCATCTTGATAAATTGAGCAGAAATTTTCTTTGGAAATAATGTTATACACCCATCTCATGGCTGTTCTTACATTTAGGAGATTGTTCTCTAAATGTGGTACATAGTTGGCTCCATCAATTACTATAGCTTGATTCTACTGAATTTTATTGGAATTTACTTTGCATTATCTAGCAATGTACAAATAATGCTCTTCCTACCCCCACCCCTTCCCCAAAAGATAAACCTGTTTGCACATGACTTATCCTTTTGGCATTTCATTCCTTTTTCATTCATCCTTTGTGGAACAATTCTTGCTACATCTGTCTTAAGGCAATTCTTGAAAAACAGAATGCTTCTACAAAAAAAGCCCCTCTTATCTTATTTGGTATATTCTTTCTAAGATTCTGCCTCTGTTTTCTGAAACTGAACTTTTGCAAATGCTCTTGAGTAAAACTCAAGCTTATATTTTGATTGAATAAAATTAATATCCCATCATACTAGGGAGACAGTTTGTGAGGAAGTTAAGTCTAAATTAACTACTTTTGGCAGAATTACCGTGTGACTTTCCAATTGAATTTACTATTGGCAAGAAAAAAATATATATGCGGACATTTTTAGTCTTGTGCAGTGGTAACATCAAAGAAGCATGAGAAATCATATTTTTCTTTTGAAATGCACTTTGGGATGGACACCTTTCGAATGGTGTGGGAGAACGAACGGATTTCCAGAAAACACTGCAGACTACAGGAACCATTTGTGCTTCAGTTGTAGATTCAGACCACACAGACTCATCCCCAACAGCCTGCGCCTGTTTTCAACAAGGTAAGAGACACAGGGCAGAAAACATCCTGCAGCCAAGAAGGCTCCACATCCATTTGCACTATTCAGGTGACCCCAGGACACAGATAAACCTCCAAAATGGTTTCAAGGACTCTTTAAAAGAATGCAAATGACCAACTGTCTGCAAGGAATATAAATCCTTCCATTCCCCTACCATCCAGTCAGAGCTGAAGAAGCTTCTTGGATGAGAAGCAAAACATCTTCAAAGAAAAACAAGAAAGTCCAGTTGCTTCCTGAAAAAGCACCTTTGGGACAACCATGACCTGGATGACTGAGAATCTCTATAGACCTTCCTCTTGAAATGATTTTTTAAAAATCCATTTTGACCCATTTGGCTGGTTTGGCACAAGTGTAACCAACATTTCCTTTTAGCCTAAGCATACAGTACTTATTTATTTTTTTTATTGCAAGCTAAGATTTCTAATTTAGAGGTTATCTTGCAAGCCAGTGAGCTATATTGACTGCATTCTCCAACTCAGAAATCCATGCAGTGTTCTGACACAATTTGACATTTCAGAATAAAGCTGGAATACTTTTTTGGATAGATTGTTTTTAATAAGCATTTCACTCTTTTGTAGAGCACCTTTGACTCTAAGGGGTTCCTCAGAAATTAAGGCACCCAAGATCTTAAGAGTTACCATATGCAGTTCTCTTTCAGAATAATTTTAATATAATGGCTAGGCTCAACGGGAATTTATAGCTTGGCATCAGATAAAAAAAGAGATGATCTTTTGAACTGATAGTTTAAACTGTGAGTTTATACACCAAGGGTGATTCTGACTAACTGCCCCTCTCACATGAATATAATCCATGAGTGACAACATAAACTGGCTTAGTCCACATTTCCTCCCCATGTGTTATTGATACAGCTGTTCCTGAGTTTCAGTCGTATGAATTCCCCCCACACTTTTCCTATCTTTTTATGGTATTCAATCAAACCAATTCCTAAGCTCCATCTGGCAGCGTTGTATCTTTTGGGGAAAAGCCATGCATATCTACAATTTTAAATAACATTCATCTTTTCTGCCAAAGACTGTGTCATCATCTATGCTGCCTGTAGATTTTTGAATTAAGAAGGTAGTTTCATGCTGAAACTAAATCTTAAAAGGAAGCACAGATCTGACTGTGTTCCATGTACAAAATTCTACTGCACAGTCTCAAGTTGTCCTTGGTTAATCTCAGAAATTAAGAAGGCCAGACCTGGTTAGTACTAAGGTGGAAAACCACCAGACAATTTCAGGGTGATAGACTAGATCAGGGGTGTCAAACTTGCAAGTCATGTGACGTGTCGTGACGTATCGCAACTTTTTTTCCATTGCCAGCAATGGGGTGGGTGCGGTTTTGCCATGACGCATCTGGCCCGTGGCGGGCTGGCAGTTTGACACCCCTGGGCTAGACTGAGAAGTCAAAAACGGTTTTGGAAAAGGGCGACAGCAAATCACTTCTACATCATCACTTCTACATCAGCCAAACCACCTGCACGAATGTGTTGAAAACCTAATTAGGAGCCAAGCTCAACTTTAGAGAGTTTATTTTTAAGAGTTTTATGGGGATCAAGAATCAATCAGTGACTTCCTGCCAAAGGAACCTATCTCTGATAAATATTGGCATCCATGAGATATCTGACTACTTTGAACCACGGCTGTATCAATATGATGCCTATGTTTTTGTAAATCTTTGATGAGGGTCTTGCAAAATGCAGATAACTCTGTGTGAGTATGAATGTACATGTATGTACACACACACACACCCAAATACATTGCTGTGAACATTGCAAACTTCTTCATATTTATACACATTCACATTCTTTACAGCATTTTTCTGAAGTTAATAAAAGCTGGGTCCATAGCAGTACTGATTTATTGAGAATTTTTATAGAACTGAATTATTTTGAGTTTTCTACTGAAATAATGATCTATGTAAAATGATCTAAGTAAAACCTTTTTGTTTTACTCGTAGGTCTGTAGAAAAATATAACGTTTTGAATAATACCTTTCTTTTTTATCTTTGTTGTGATGATTTGGGGAGAAGGGTGATGAGGAAGGCATATCTTTGCATTTCTCCAGAGTCATCCTTCAGTTTTCTTGGGACTCAGCCTTCAAACTCCAAGGGAGATTTTGTTTTGTTTTTACTAAATGTTCCCCTGTTTATTGCTGTTCTGATAATGATGTAAAGCAGGAGGGAGAATATGGAAAGGGCAGTATGGAATATTTCTTTTTCTCCAGGGCAAGAAAGATGATGATTGCTTGCCCTGGCAATCAAGGAACATGCTAACAAGGCTTTCACATTTTACCATTATTTGTGAATGGTGAACATGCAAGAAGCAGAACATTTTAAAAAGCCATTTATCTTTCCTTCATGGTAATACAGTAAATGCTCCTAGAATGTTGGTGAAACTGTGAAAAATGGGGGAAGTTTGGAATGAATTAATTAAAACATGAGTTTGAGGCTGCAAAATTTGTTGGTGTTGAGTAAAAAAAGACTAGTGAGAGAGAAAACAAAAGGTGAAAAAGCCTAAAGCAAAATTGAAGAAAAGTAACAAAGTGAAGCAAAATAGCAAAAAAGGACAAGAAACAGACTATGAACTTTCAAAATTATGCAAGACGCTAACCATTAGGGTTTTCTCCATACTGCAGCCTTCAGGTCCAGCTGTCTATATCTTACTCTTAGACTGGCCAAGAAATGTTAGCATCTTATTGTTTGGCTAAGAAACAAAATAATGATGGAATACAACTGAGCTGTAATAATTCTTGAGGAAGGGAAGTATTTCCACTACTAATTAAAAACTAAGTGCAAGTCCATATCTGGAGATGAAAGAAGAGAGGCTAGAAATACCCCATGCTTTGGTAATCTATCTCCCTTTTTCCAGCTGCTGTCATATTTGATAGCTTATATATTTTGTTGGGTTGCCCCATTGTTCATTCAGGTATATCTGATCAAGACCTTTTTTTTTAAAGGAATCATCCTAACCTGCCCAACCATTGCTTTGGTAAGTAGACTTGGGTGGGCTCCCTCATATAATGCCAGGGCACTTTGGCCATCCTATAGTCAATTTCACCACCTAATGAGAGAATCTAATCTAGATAATTTAATAATGTCTTAGTTTCAGAACACTTACAGAAAACTTCTAACTGGTTTTCCTGCAGTTGTAGGAATAGCATTGTATGTCCTTTCCCTGGCCTAGTAGCTTCCTATGATTAAAACTTAGAGTATATGTAGTTTTTGACTTACAACCATTCATGTAGTGACCATTCAAAGTTATATTGGCACTGAAAAACATGATTTATGACTGTTTTTCCCACTTATGACTTTTGTAGCATCTCCATGGTCACGTGATCAAAATTCAGATGCTTGGCAACTGGCATGTATTTATGACAGTTGCAGTTTCCCAGGGTAATGTGATAACCTTTTGCAACCTTTTGACAAGCAAAGTCATTGGGGAAGCCCGATTCGCTTAACAACCATGTTACTAACCATGTTGCAAAGTGGGGCAAAACTCATGTAACAACTGTCTTGCTTAGCAAAAGAAATTTTGGATTCAATTGTGGTCATAAATCAAAGACTACCTCTATTATATTTTTTAAATAGATTTTATTTAGTAGTGAAGGAATGCCTATCTGTAATATATTTTTTATGATGGGTCTTTTAGGCAGCCAGCAAGAAAGAGAGGATGTGTGTGTGAAGAGATAGCACTAGGAGACTAGGCTAGAGCATGGGCTGTTCTGTGAGCAAGGTAATTATCACAAAGATAAAACAAAGATATTCAAGATGACAATGAGGGTGCTTATCGCAAGGAAGTAGAGGGTTTGGTGAACTGGTGTAACAAAAACAACCTCTTTTTCAACGTAGGAAAAACCAAAGAGATCATTGTGATTTCAGAAAAGGCAGGCACAGCCACACACCTCTGTGTATTAATGATTCACCTGTGGAGGTGGTTATCAAGTTTCTGGGTGTGCAGCTAATGAGTAGACTAGCTTGGTCGCTCAACATTGAGGCATTGATGAAGTGGACACAGCAGCACCTGCATTGTTTGCATCACATGAGAAAAGTACATCTTCCTTCCCCTGTCCTTACCACTTTCTACAGAGGGAAGAGCAAGAGCATCACGTCATACTGCATTACTGTCTAGTATGGAAGCGTTACTGCTTTAGACAGGAAGGTGGTGCAGAGAGTGGTGAGGATGGCAGAAAAGATTATTGGTAGTTCACCCCCTTCTATCCAGAACTGCAGGATTGTCTGGGACACTACATATCTTCTTCACGACTTGTTTTCCTTGTTACCTTCTGGGAGGAGGCTTCATGGTATCTGAAGCAGAACATCCAGATTCAGTCACAGTTTTGTTCCATAAAGCATCAACTTTGCGAACTCTCAAGTTTCCTCTTTCCACAATGTATTCAAAATGGACAGTGATTAATGTGTGTGTGTGTGTGTGTGTGTGTATAGAGAGAGTGCATGTGTATATGTATATCTATATAGCATTTGTATATGTGTGTTATGTATGTGTATGGCTGGATATATACTTTCTTATGAGAGCAGATAATAGAATTTCATTTTTAACGTGGGCCAGTGTGCTCATAGTAAAAAATGACAATAAAGGTTATCTTATCTTAACTCCTGTATAGAATACCTTTTCCCCATTTCCATTGTTCTTAAACATTTCTTGGCAATGAGACAGGCTTTTGAGATATTTTTTATAAACCAGGAGTGTCCAGCTATGGCAACTTTAAGACTTGTGGGCTTCACCTCCCAGAAACTGAAGTCACGGCTGGCTGGGAAATTCTGGGAGTTGAAGTCCCCAAGTCTCTGCTTTATACTCTTCCCCTGAACTTTTTGCTTGATGATGAATCTAGTAACAAAATCTGTGATTATTTTTTAAGTGACAAATTCAACAGTACAGAATTTCATCTCTGTCAATTGTGACAGAGGTGGGAATGAGATGCGTGTCACTCATGGTGATTTGCAAAGGCATATGCTCTGAAGGATGATTCTGCTGTCATGCAGCTGTTAGCCAAGAGAGGAATTGTTCTATTATCTAATATCTATGGCTGAAATCAGACTGAGGAAGGAAGGGATAAACCATGAGTCTGTCAGACCTTATTTGGTGCAGTTAATAAGTTGAATGGCTGCTGATGCTTTCACTGCCTTACTCATAGTTGAGGCACCCCACCTATCTTTCTTCTTAACACCAATAGCACAGGAAGTACTCATTAGGGAATATTCTGCTACAGAATTTCATTCTGCAGAGCCTTACAAGATTTGCAAAATTCCACTAGGTTCCTTCAGTTCGTCTTTCATCAGCTTCTATTTCCCTTCTCCAATGAACTGAGATTAGTTGGCTTTCTATATTTTTGTTCCTATCAATTTGTTTCAGGGTGGTGTTTGACTTGTCTAATCTGTTATACCAGTGATGGCGAACCTTTTAGAGACCGAGTGCCCAAACTGCAACCCAAAACCCACTTATGCATCGTCGAGTGCCGGGTGGGTGTGGCCAATTGGGTGGGTATGGCTGCAGTGGTAACGGCAAACTGGGTGGGACTAAAAAGTTTAATCAATCAATTCCAACTTTGCAAGAACTTTTTTTCCCGTGAGAAGTTGAAATTGACTGATTGAACCTTTTTTTTTTTTTTTTTTGCACATGGTGGCGAAGGCCTAAAGCGAAAAGGTTTTATAAAACCCAGCTGAAGGCCTAGGACTGGGGCGACGACGTGCGTGCTCACAGAGAGGGCTCTGAGTGCCGCCTCTGGCACCCGTGCCATAGGTTCGCCACCACTGTGCTATACAGTAAAGATAACTGCCAATTGGCTGGAAAGAGCATCAGGCTTCATCTGCCAGGCAGGAATGAACCACATTTGTCAACTCACAAAAAATCCCAGAAATAAAGAGAATAATATTATTGAAAACAATAGAAACCATAACAAACCAGCAACTACATTGATTTAAGAACAAGGCAGGTTAGAAACAAAGTTCAAATTCTCTTAATAGTTTTTTCTTCTTGCCCTACACAATGGACAACTCAGTCTCCTCTTTTGGGTAGGTGGGATGGCTTCTGTCTACCTGTTTTGTTCCCTGTGTTTTGAGCCTGTGTTGTTCCCTGACTGTGTGGGAACTGACTCTTGTAGTTGATTGCTGCAATTTTATGTTTGTATGCCATTTTAAATAAGCCTAGGATTTTCAGAACTACACTTTCTACTCTTAATCAGAATGACCCCAAAATAGAATCTGCCCATATATTAAGTGGTGATTCTAGATCACAATTTCTGTGTAGGTCTTTGTGGAGATCAGGAAATGCGATCCATCTGCCCTATTCTGTTCTGGGCTAAACTACACTCAAGTCCTTTCTGCAATTGATCTATAATAATGTATAGCTTCTTTGGCTTAGCTATCATTGCCACTCTTCTCTCATCTCCTACCTCTATCTCTGGATATTTTGGATTACATTTCCCAATGCCTCGTTCCGTTATTCATGCTGCTTGTAATTGATGGACAACTTGTCCATCCGTTTCCATCCTCAGTGCAGCTACTAAGGCCCCATCTGTCTCCCTGAGAAAGCAGCTCACCTGAAGAATTATTTCATCACAGCGACCTGTAGTACGAAACCCTCAGCTTATGCCTATGTTTTCTTTCAGCCTTTCTCAATTTTGCCTGTCATCTGACTTAAAAGTTAAAAGCTGCGGGAGATATTGCTGAAGACTCATTCTCAACCATCAGAGAAGAATAATATTAATTCATTTATGGAATATTCATTGCAGAGCACTGCAGAAAACTTAAGAACTTTTTTGTGCAGTCAGATTGATCAAACACACAATAGCTACATAGAAGCATCTCTGTGCATCTCTGCCTGAGGCATTTTTATAAACCACTTTTTTGGCTTGGGCTCAAGCCTCGTTTATCTGATTGTTGCTTTGTTAACAAATCTTCCCAGTGTCCTAAGCCATTCTCTATATCAGGGGTGTCAAACTACCGGCCCGTGGGCCAGATGTGTCACAAGGAAACCGCGCCTACCCCATTGCTGGCAATGGGGGAAAAGCTCCGATACGTCACGCGGTGTCATGTGACGTTGCAAGTTTGACATGTCTGTCTATATTAATTACATAACTTGTACAGACATTTGGGCAAAAATGGTTTCAAGTGCCTATAATATTTTAAAGATGGTGTCAGTAATATGGTATCCATAACAATCCCATAAATTAAAATATTTAAAAAATCATACAACTTACTTAAATTTTCACCAAAATCTGGTGGTCTAATGTCAGATTTAAAGTTTGGCCTTTTCTTTTGCCTCCACTTCACAACTCATATAGTAAAGATCAAGTAAATTCATAATAATGTACAAACAGATATTTGATTCATTCAAATATCTCCTAATCTCTCTCACACATACTGTACTAATCTTCTACTAACAATAGAAGATAGGTAATAAAATTAAGTTACATCAAAGCTGTAACCAGTCATAATTTCAAGTCCATTAGATACAGAAGCTATTGGCTGTGTGGCTTTTTGCTTTCTACCTACATGTCAGGCACACAAAAGAATGAGAGGTAAATTGCTCACATCATTGTAGGACATGGATGTCCTTCCAGGCAAAAGCAAGCCAATGTCTCAGAAGGCCACCTATTAGAGCAATTGAAGCAATACTGCAACTTCTGGCCAAGGGCACCAGGTTGGGGAAAGAAGTTGTAAACAGCTTTTGGCTCCCCAGCTGGACTGATTTTCCAATTAAGTTAACTGGGAAATTGGTCCATGTGAGTTTATTATATTGAGGCAGGTTCCTGCAACCCTCTGAGGCCCCCAGCTGGTTATATCAGCAGCTTTGCAGCTTTTCTGTCACTGCTTAGTTTGCCTTTGAAGAGATGTGGAAGCATGGCTGATGCATGCAGAATTTGGCTGTGATCATACCTGATGTGATTGCCGCCTCGAGTGGGTTTGAAAGAGGGGCATCACTGACAGGAATAGTTTGCAGCACATGTTCTGTTGTTAAATCCAAATGTGGTAAAGCGGGAAAGAATATTTAAAGGAAGATGTCAGTGGAATCTTTCTCTACAACCCAAAGATTATCAGATGATAAGTATGACAATTGCCTGAACCTTTTATTCTCTGGTCTGGATTGAGGCTACTGTAATAGACCAGAAACTCTGTGCTCTAATTACATCTCCTGTAATTAGAGCTACCCCTATCAGTAAGTGGGAAACTGACTCTGATTAAGGTAGGTGACAGGAGTATCCTTTCATCTCTCTGTTCTTGGATTGTTATGAGATGATTACAAAACCCTACTTTATTTTTTTGTATTCTTTGGGCTGCTTAGGAAAACATTAAAAGATTTGGGCAATCTAAAAAGGCCTAGAGGATCAAATGAGTATAGTGTATGTGCTAATGACTAGGATGTGGAAGTTTTCATTCCACAAAGTTGACATATTTCTTTATTTGCCCTCGGATCTACAGTACACTCCTCCTCCACCGGGGTCTTCAAACTTGGTCCTTTTATGACTTGTGGACTTCAACTCCCAGAATTCCTCAGCCAGGCACGCTGGCTGAGGAATTCTAGGAGTTGAAGTCAACAAGTCAGAAAAGGGCCAAGTTTGAAGACCCCTATCCTGCACCAAGAGTTTGCTTTCCAATATCTTATGTGAACCACTTTTGGCCCCTGATAAAACTAACCTCAGTTTCTGGAAATAGTGATTATTACATAATTAAGAGTGTTACATTTGGAAAATATAGATAACACACCTGCAGAATACTGTATTTGTTGCTGCTGGATATTTTTAGTGGTTCTTTACTTCAGAATCCAAGGCATCTTGGGTATTATATTCCATTTATCAGGAAAACAGAATAAAGTTTGGTGAAATTATTTGTGCATTCAATTGTTACCATAGCCATATCTGCACATAAAGAAAGCAGAAAATCTGCATGTACTGAATTTGTTCTGAAAAAGACATTTTTGAAATGGATATGGTTAAAGAATGTAAGGCATGCTAATTGGACCAAAAGTCTATTGCAGCTTTTTCTTCCCAAAAAGGCCATCAGATATCTATGGAAAGGTCTAAAGAATTGTGAGCACACTATCCCTATTGCTTGTGTTGCTGAGCAACCAACATTGAGTAGAAGTATTGCAATATTCCAAATACATAAATGTGTGGCCAGAAAGATGACCTGGGAATATTTCCAAGTATAAACTGAACATTATGTTATTTTTCTATCCTACTAAATATGTGGTATGGTAAATTGCAAGTTTCCCCTCCCAAGTAACTTTGTAAAACACAGTTAAGCAAATATTAAACTGTAGATATTGGTAAGCTTAAATCTTCTGAATTTTGTTTTTTGATAACATCTTTTGTTGAGCTAAATGGAAGTCCCTTTTAGGTCTCTGTACACAGCTTCAGGTTTGGTTCTAAAAAGAAGCTTCTGAAAGCATGGACACAAATGTAATCTCTTTCTGCAACTCTTTTGAACAGTATCATCTTTCCCCAGAATGATGGAATTGGTTTTAAACCCCATAAAATAGCTCCTGAATTATAGCATAAACAAAAATGCAGGTCTAGTCTACATGCCTAGTTCCTAGTTGAAGAAACTTGCTATTTGAAAACAAATATCAAGAACAGGAAAGGGTTTGCTCAAATTATGTGATGACCGATGGGATTTGCTGAATCTGAAATCTCTAAATATGGTTTTATGTTACATCACAGAAAGACATTTATCTTGATTTGAAGCTGATTAATATAAATTCATACAGTTTATAGGTTTCAACCTATAAAGCCTTTTATACCTCTACTACTTTTGGATTATTTGCAGGATCACATCTCTCATTAGAGTTGACCCAATTATTTTGATTGTGCCTAGATCTTCATTTGTCTCCAACATTATCTGCTTTGTGGGGGGAAAAAATGAAGACAGAGCTATTCCAGGGGAGGAGTGGACTTGGGGGTCTGATAGCATGTACGATTTTTAATTTTATATGCATTTATAAGATATTTTGTTTGCTTATGTTTATTACTCTGAGTGGTAAGTGTCTATATGGGATCAGTGGTCACTGATTAATAAACCAATTGGTCTTGAAGTCCTGCTGAATAGTTCTTGTTGCTATTTCAATTCAAACTTATTTTTGGAACCCAGTGCAGAATATAGGGAGCTATGCTTTCATAATGTAAGCTAGAGCTATCTAACATACCAAAGCAGTGGGAAATCCCAAACGACTTTAATGTGTATATAATATTGTGTATGAAATGTGTACTTGTACCAAATTAATTCAGGTGGCTTTGTTCAAATCAAAGTTGAAAAAGGGTGAATGGGTGCCTTGAATGTGTTTATTGGAAGAATAAATGCTTTCCCCACTAGCATCTCTATTCTCAAACACATTTTGTTTCTTTCCTATGTCTTCCACTTCCTTTTGATGCTGGCTGTACAGACTGGACCAAGAATATGCTGAATGGCACCTCAGTCCCCAAATTCATGCTGCTTGGCTTTCCTGAGCTTCAGGAGTTCCAATTACTGTCCTTCGTCATTCTCCTCTCCGTCTATCTCTTCATACTCCTTGGCAATGGCTTGATCATTGTCCTATCCCATATAGATATGAGCTTGCGATTCCCCATGTACTTTTTCCTGAGGCATTTCTCATTCCTTGAGATGTGTTATACCTCAGTTACTCTTCCCCAGTTGCTAAGAAATGTCCTCAGGGCATCCTGTGCCATCTCCTTCTGGACCTGCCTCACTCAGATGTATTTCTTCTTTTTCTTTGGCTCCACAGAGTTCCTTCTCTTGGCTGCTATGGCCTATGATAGGTATTTAGCCATCTGTCACCCATTGCAATATCCAGTGCTCATGGACAGCCATGTTTGTGTCTGCCTCGCCTTGGGTTCCTGGCTGATTGGATTTTTGACTCCCTTCCTGCCCATAGCCTTCATTTCACAGTTGCCATTTAACAGCAGCAACCAGATCAACCACTTCTTCTGTGACACGGGGCCCTTGATTAAGCTCTCGACTGGAAATACTTTTATGGCTGACACAATGGTATTCCTGGTCTCCGCAGTGATTGTTCTCATATCTTTCCTTCTGACATTGACTTCATACGCGCTGATTGTTTCAGCCATCTGCCATATCCCTTCTGTGTCAGGAAGGCATAAGGCCTTTTCTACCTGTTCCAGTCACCTCATGGTGGTTACTATCTTCTACGGGACAGTAATCTTCACATATCTCTGCCCTCATTCTGATCAGACTTTTGAAATAGAAAAAGTTGTCTCACTGCTCTATGCTGTGGTCACTCCAGTGTTGAATCCAATTATCTACACCCTGAGAAACAAAGATGTGAAAAGATCTGTGGAAAAGATCCTCTACCGTGTAAAGAACAAGCAAAGAAAAATGTCATAAACCTCATCCGACAAAACTGGCAAGCTGAGGGAAAGTTGTAGTAAATAAACATATCTTTGTACAGAAGACACTCGCATGTGTTTTTAACTGACAATAAAGTGACATTCTTGAGTCCTTGTAAACATCAGTGTATATATTTTTATGCTGTGTATTAGCACATGACATACACTGAGGAATTGTCTTCAAAGCTGTATTATTGTTGGAAGGGTTTTTTTGTTGTAACAATTAGCAAAACAAATTAAAGCCAAACAAGGAAGAGATTGTTTTTTCTTGAAACAGAAAATAAAATATGTTTTCTAATACATTTGTACAGTAGTGACTCTTCACCCACATTAGCTCAATACATCACTTGGGCCCAACAAATGTGCAACAAAGAACAGTCCAGCCTTTGGAATATTAAGAAGGATGAAGTGAATTTCTAAATTCAATCCATATAAATACAGAAGTGATCGAATCAGTAGTGAGCCTTGGGCAGAATTTAGAGATAGATGCCCACTTCCTGATCAGCAGAATAATTATAGCTGTTTCTAGGTGGATCTTTTATCATGTGCTTGTGAGAGTTCTAGGAAGAACTTTTAAGGTAGGCTATTGTTATTCAGGCTGCAATCAGGATAGATGTCCACCAATTAAAGGTTATCCAGCCCTCCTAGAACAGGGGTCTTTACACTGTGTTTCACAAATCATAGAATTTCATAAGAAATTGATGGGTTTCTTTGAGTGACTGGGGGTGGGTTAGTTTATGTCAGTGGTTCCCAACCTTTTCTATACCCTGCACCCCTAGAACGCTTCTGATATATTCTCGCACCCCTTACAAAAGTTCGAAATAACGGCATCAAATTATGCATATACACTATAATTTTGAAAACCCAAGTTTTTACACCCCCTGGAATATCATCTCGCATCCCCGGTTGGGAACCCCTGTTTTATGTGAACACAACTAATTTTCTGTCACTAAAGCCTTGAGTCCAATCAGGGTATGGGAAATTTCTTTTTAACTAACTGGTTCGGTAGCTGAAGAAGTATGAAAACCCGTGCTCTAGAAGATAATGTCTGACTCATTACTGTCCACTGAATAATTCCTGCCTGCTATTAATGGCTGTAAATAAGAGTGCCTTTCATTGTCATAGATTGGAAGAATGCTAGATAGGAGGATACAGCAGACCAGCTGAAATTTTGAAATGGAATCTTGTTCGTTTCTTTTTAAAAGGGAGAGCAAGCAGGCAGTGCTGCATGTGGAAAGGGGGTGATAATTGAAGACATCTTAAGAAAGAAGAGAATGTGAAGTGGGCAAAGCAAGACTCTCTGTGCCTTTTCTCACAACTTGTATTCTGGGGGAGGAATAACCCAGGAATGCTTTAGCTGTATTATTTGACAAGAGTGACCTGAGAGGTACATTGCAAGGGACAGCAGAGAATGGTGAGTAGAGGGTTGGTTTGAGGATTGAGAAGAGGTGTTAAAATTGCCTTCTGGCCGTGAAGTTCCCTAGTTTGGCTTTGGGACTAGTTGCCTTGCCTCATCTTGACTTATTATGCAGCACTGTTGTGGGAATAAAATTAAGAGGCAAAATTCTGGAAGGAAAGTAGGATAGAGATGCAAGAAATAAATAAAATGAGTCTTTGTTTAGCAAATACAATTGGGACTGGCAACTCAGTTGTTAAGGAAGACAGTTACTAAATGAAACTGCAATTGCACTTATTACTTCAGCTTTCCTTTGCTCTACAAATCTGCAAATATTTTAAGTGCAAAGATTAGTTACAAGATGCTTTTTCATCACTGTTCTGAGGCAGTCATTAAACGAGGATTACTGTAAATAGTATATTTATCAATTGCAGTCTGCAGTTTGGGGCAAACGCAAGAAACTGTTCAGTATTATAACATAAGGAAGATAGGTAACACCCACGCAAGTCACCCTTGTCACCCTGACCACTTACAAACCTGGCCATCCCTGACCTGTCACTGAACGCCAAGCAATAAAAACAAAAACAGACTAAGGTTTTTCCCATCCATATTGATACTTGAGGTAAAACTGACTAAGCAGGTCTCCAGCTAGGAAATTGGCAAATATCATCAACTCAATCAAAACCATAAGAAATCCCCTCAAGATATGGAAATCCTTTACATACACACTAAGAACTATCCACTCAAGTTCAGCATCTGGACACACAAAGAAGTGAAGATTATCTCATTCTGCAGAGTAAGAAAGTGGCTTTTCCTTCCAACCAGACACAGCTCTTTCTCTCTCACACACCCAACAAGAAAAATCACATTCATGTGCTTTCTAAAACAAAGACCAAACTTTGCAATAAATAATTCCCTTTTAATGTTTGGCTACCTTCAATTGCCAAGTTATCCATTTCGTTGCCAAATAAATTCTATCTCTGCTTCAAGAAGTTGTCCTGTGTTCTTTGATCCAGCCCAGAAAGATCCAGAATTTCTTTCAACAATATGGTGAAATTCTGTTCAGGTAGTGCTTGACTGCCATCATTAGTATGCCCAAGACAAATGATAATTTCAAATTAAAATACACAGTAATTGTTTGCTATACACTGGTTACACTCATTCCTGGATCAAAGAGTACATTTCACAGTCACCCACATCCTGGTCATCTCATATTTGGATTAATGTGCTCTACATGAGGCAGCCCTTGAAGAGTATCCAGAAGCTGTAGTTGGCTCAAAATGCAGCTGCCCACATGGCTTTGTCCAAGTCCAAATTTGTACATGAATCACCTCTTTTGTGGAAGCTGTACTGATTGTCAGTTTGCTTCTGGGTGCAAATCAAGGTGTTGGTTATCATCTATAAAGCCCTCCATGGCTTGGGGCCAGGTTATTTGATGGACTGCCTCATCCCAATTACATCTATTAGGCCCACCAAAACAGGAAGGCAGGGAATGTTGAGTCCCAAATGTTAAGGAAGAAAGTACATCTGGTGGGACCTAGGAAAAGTGCTTTCTATATAGTGGTTCTCTCCCTTTGGAACATCATTCCCTAAATAATAAGATGGGCACCCAACCTGTTGTTTTATACAAGGCCTTGAAGATATGGTTTTGTCAGCAGGCCCGGGGACCCCATTCAGAGCCGATCAACTGGCTTGTTTGATTCTGTTGTCACTGCCGTGGGATGGGAGGGAGGTTAAATTGTAAATTTTTAACTGTGAACTTTTACAGGATCCACTCTAGGACAGTCACCGGGTCAGAGGTTTAATCTTCCGAGCTTTCAGACTCGTGCTGAAGTCCATTCTCAGGAAACTTCTCTCTAGCAGAATGTTATTTGCCTTCATTTGTGGACTTTTAATGTTGTATGCTGTCTGGAATTACAGTTTCTGAGTTGGGTGTTGAAATTTGTTCAATAAATAAATTGCATTTGGAATTTTGATTCTAAACCCAGTGTAGTCCTGGACAAATCATAGAAGATACTGCATGTCCTTTCATTTATTAACTCCTGTAAGGAAACAGTGAGATATGCTGTTCCATGATGTAGTAAGGAGGATTTAACTAATGATTGCTACCCAGTAACTGGTTCTAGGAAAGCTTGGGATCTGCAAAAAGACAGATGCTCTTACACTGAGCACCAATTCCTACATAATAAACTATGGCAAAACTATTTATTTATTAACTAGCTGTACCCCCACGCGTTGCTGTGGCTGTCTGGTAAAAGTGTGTGTTGCTTCTATGTCCAACAGATGGCGCTGTTTTCAAAAAAAGCATGTTTTTACCTGTCACAAGTGTGACATCTATATAATATAGGTATATAAAAACATGCGCATATTTGAATGCAACATTATGTCAAATTTTCAAAGCAATTGGTGAAGAACTTTAGGAGATTTAAGATTTTGAACAAACGAACATTTACATTTTTATTTATATAAAGATAGATTATATATATATCCATCTTGTCAAATGCAATTCTGGGCTGTGCACAGCAGTTGGATGAAGTACTGAAGTAGATATAAAAACAACAGATATAAAAAAGATAAAAATCTATATTAATAAATAAAAAAATACATACCGTATACAGACCCTAAGTGAAGGAGAATAAGAATGACTACCTCAACAAGGGATCATCTAAGCATGTCTACAAATGTGTGTACACACATATACATATATATATATATACACACACACACAATATTTGTACTACCGTTTTGCATTTTTTGGGTGGTTAGAGACTTTAAGAGATAAAATGGGAGCTGTAAGCCTTGTAAGGGCTTATATTGTCCATTTGATCCCTGAAACCTCTTTACAAAAAGGACCCTGTCCTTGACATGGTGAACAAGGTCTGATGTGGCTCCTGAACTAATGACTGGCACACATCCGTGGTCGTAATGATAAAGGATCCCTTCCAGGAATTAAAGAAGACTTGGCATAGGTAACTGGTGAAAGATTTAGTCATGCAAATTTCTATTCTTTTCCCATCTTCTCTATTTCCCCCCCCCCCTATTAATTATTACTTGGCAGCAACATTGGGGAACTTGTTAACTTAAATAAAACAAGTTTTTTCCCCTTTTTCTATCTCTTTAGAGATTTGTCTCTGTTTTGTCTCTAAATAACAACTCTATAATTATCTTGTTGATTTAATATTTTAATGCATTTATTCATCACTGTACAATAGTTATCAAAGTCAGTGAAGCTTATAAAGAAAAACTAGGAATCTCATACGAGTACAAATTCAATCTTGTTCAACTTAGTATATTTTCAGATATCTAGGGTTACAGTATACTCATAGAGTATTTCCACACAGCTACTGTATATACCTCACTCCTCACACAATCTTCTCCAATTTCACACCAAATCTGGTAGTCCAGAGAAGTTACATGCTGTCTGCNGGTTAAGAGCTGTCAGGAAGGGAGAAATTTCACTAAAGTTTGGAGGAAATGGAAAAGAAGATGGCTACCAAAGCAAGCTGAATTTAGGTAGCATTGGCTGTTGAAGATTTGCTGGTTCCAGAGTGGAAAGAAGAGCATTGAAATCATATCTATAGAGCAGGGGTGTCAAACTGCCAGCCTGTGGGCCAGATGCGTCATGCCAAAACTGTGCCCACCCCAGCTCCAGCAATGGGGAAAAAATCAGGATATGTCGCAACATGTTACATGACCTAGTGAGTTTGACACCCCTGCTAGAGAGGGAGTCCTAAGTGACAACAATAGCTAACAATATGGTATGTCATGACTGAAGTGGGGGTGTATTTTCTCAAAATACAGCTAGACAGACTCCATGTGATACAACTAGAAGAGAAGATATATAGTTCAGGGTTGAACTGTGAGATTCTTGGTGCTCCTTGAGGTTGGCTGTTTGCCTACAGATGTTTCATGATCTGAATAATAACAATCAGTACTTGGCTAATATCAGGGGTATTGCTCTTGATCTAAAAAAAGAGTACTGTGCACCCTGCTTGAGACCTATGGTCTCACCAAGTAAAATATAGTTTTCTATGCTCACGTCAACATCCCAATCAGTTCTTTGTCTGACTACATTGAATTTAGTTTTCTATATACAATAATGAAGAATTCTGCAATAGCATTAATGATTGACACTAAAAATTATGCCCTCTGTGTATTTATTGATTTGTATTTTGACCACTATTTGAAAATGAACTCTATAGGCTATCTGGTGAGGACCTGTATGTGTGTCTGCATGCCCTGATGTTCCCTAGTTACTCATTAAATAATTCCTGATGTCTCTTAGAGACCCCATTCCCTGATCAGGATCATAGGGAGGCTTTGTAGCAATCATATATTTTTGTCTTTATTTCTTAAACTTACACACACACACACACACACGAACACACATTCTGTGTCTCCTCTTGGTTCATAACCACTGGTTAGTTGTACTCAAAGACAAAGATATGACTGAAGGAGGATGAATCATGCCAAACTGTGTCCCTGAAATCCTCTGTTAGAGAATAGCAATAGAAGCAGACCACAGGAACCATCTCTTGGAAGTGTAAGTAGTGAATATTGCTATCCTACAATATGTTTCTCCAACCAGTAATGGGAACTTCTGGAGCCCACCAAGCTAGAGAAGACTGGTACAGAAGGATGACTAATTGTAAGGAATTATATAATAGGTTGGATAAAGTTAGTACCTATTTTGTTTCAAGTTCTTGTTTCTATGTCCCGGTGCCAGTTTTATGGCTACCAGGAAAAAATTAATAAGCAACAATTCACCTGGAAGTTTTGCAATATATTTATTATTCATTTATTAAACCAATTTATATAACCATCTATCTCACAAACAAGTGACTCTGGATGGTGTACAACAGAGCTAAAAACAGTGAATGAGTACATTAAAAAAGTATAAAACCAAAATATTTTTCAACCAAAATTAAAATGATAGAGATATGAATTTTGTGATAAGCTGCTGCATACAAATGACTTATAATGCAGTGACACTTGTTCAGTGGAAATTATTAAAGTATATGGCTATGTGTAAAGATTACAGAAAGAATGCTTACATAGGAATATCATATACGCACAGTATTTATTTAAGTCATATATAATTATTCAAAATGCAGTATGGAAAATGACCCTCCCCCTTGCATATATGCGGAGCTTCACTTAAAACCAAACAAAATAGCCCCAATTTTGCAAGGGATTTTCAAGAACTGCTTTCATTTTTCCCCCTACAAGCTGTAAGCACTTGGTACAAGATTTATATAAATTTGTTTCATAAATAAATTTATTCAATATGTTTTGTAGTTGAGATGATAGTTAAATGCACTCGGTTCACTGATAATCATTCTGTTCATACTGGGTTGGGTTTTTTTTGAATGCATTTCTTTCATCCCTTAGAATGGAAAGATAACTTGCAAAACTCAAGATTCATTACATTTATTCTGAACCTTGAATGTGAAGAATGAATCTCCTACTATTATTTCTGTGTCCTACTATTCTGACAATTCTGTGTTAACTCCTAGATGCAGTCTCCACGTGAAAATTGGACGTTGGTGACAGAATTTGTCTTGATAGGCTTCACAGGCATCCAGGAGGCATGGTTGCCTCTCTTTGGCTTCTTCCTAATCATGTACTTGCTAACCCTGATGGAAAATGGCATCCTGGTCTTAGCCGTAGCCACAGAAAAGCGCTTACACACCCCCATGTACTTTTTCCTCATCCATCTCTCATTCTTGGACATTTGGTATACCTCTCTCACTGTGCCCAAAATGCTGGCTGGGTTTGGATATCCAGCAGGTCAGAGGATCTCTTATTCTGCCTGCTTGACTCAACTTTATCTCTTCACTTTCTTGGGCAGTACAGAATGTTTCTTGCTGGCAGCCATGGCCTACGACCGCTATGTGGCTATTTGTGTCCCTCTGCGGTACCATGAGATTGTAGATCGAAACACCTGTCTGATTCTGGCAATTGGCTCATGGTTAGCTGGTTTTCTTACCCCAGTGCTGCCTGTTTATTTCATGTCACAGTTGACATTTTGTGGCCCCAATGTGATAGATCACTTCTTCTGTGATGCTTCACCACTCCTTATTCTCTCCTGCACTGACATTTCCCTGAAGGAATCAATAGACTTCTTGGTCTCTCTTTTGGTACTGTTGATCTCCTCTTTGGTTATTATAATATCATATGTCCATATTATAATTACAGTGCTCAAAATTAACTCGCTGGTGGGACGGCAACGAGCCTTTTCAACCTGTACTGCCCATTTAATGGTAGTGGCTGTTTTTTATGGGACACTCTTCTTTATGTATGTCCGTATCAAAGTTACCTCCTCAATCAACCTCAACAAGGTGGTGTCAGTCTTTTATGCAGTAGTCACACCTGTCCTTAATCCTCTAATCTACAGTTTAAGAAATACAGAAGTGAAGGGTGTTTTATATAGAATTATTTCGGAGAAAAAACCAGTTGTAATGTGACATCAGCGATAAAAGAAGCATTCATATTATTATTATGGGTTTTGGGAATTGCTAAGGGAAAGCAAGATTAGTTCAGAATCACTAATAATATCCCTCTTGTTTATGCAATTTCTTGGGATTATAGAGAATGGAAGTGACTGCTCAATTTTAGCTGGAGATTCTTTTAATTTTGAGTGCCATTTTTATAGATGCTGAAACATTTCACAGTATTGTCATTCATGCAAAATTGTTATCAGGAAAATAGCTGGGCCAAATGAGAAACTATTAGAATAGTGGCAGGAAAACATTTTGTATTACTTTTCATAACCTATTTTTTTCTTTTCCAAAGAGAATCCTAGGCGTTTTATCAGGAAAATAAAATTACTCCAAAGTTGAGAACCAAAACAAGCGTGAGTAATATATCAAACACTACGAGCAATAGCATCATAACATCATTGCATGCCTTATGATCAGCACTGTCATCACTGCAGAATTTTAGAGTAGAGGTCCTGGGTCCTGTTCTGCTGAACAAATATAGGAACCCTACATACATTAGGACAGGCTCACAGTATTTTGAAGTAAATGCAGTAGTACATTTATCACTTCATGAACTCCCCTAAATTAAATAATTAAGCTCAGAGTTGAAATCACCAAAGTGCAACAGTGCTAGCTATTATAGGTGTTGCCATCTGATGTAGCTACAGTACCAGTTCTGGTTGTGGCAATGAGAATATTAGGTCTGACCTGATCTGCTCAGATATGAAAGTAAAGGTGGTGGCTTTCCAGCAGACTTGTTAGTGTTCTGAGGAACAATCTGTTAGACTTCTGGCACATCAATTTTCATATCCTATTGTCTTATTTTTGTGGAAACCTAGTCTTGAAATCGGAATTTACGCAAAGGAAGGCTCATTTCATTCTTTGAATCTTCTTGAATACAGGGCGATACACTTCTTTATCATGTAAGTCAGAGGTCCCCAACCTTTTGGGCACCAGGGACCGGTTCTGGAGAGAGGTTTTTCCACGGACTGGAGAGTGTGTGGATTTGTGTGCTGCCTGCATCCTGTGGATGGGGCTTTGCTTGTTTGTGGAGACCGGTTGCTGGCATGCCATGGCCCGGTACTGGTCCATGGACTGGGGGTTGAGAACTCCTGATGTAAGTAACAATAATTCTACTAATATGTGAGATTTATAGGTTAAGTGAAATAGTGATCTCACTATTTGCTAAAGTCATCAAAGTGATCTGATTTGGAAGGGGAATTTAAAGCTAATGTGGGTGTTATAAGCCTTAGCTAGTCTGTTTGCTTTGTGTGTTTAGAAATTTTTTATCAGTCATTTTTCATTTTCATCAGATATGCTTGTTTAATTCCATAGATTTCTAAAGACAAATGTACTTCAGCATCATAAAAAACCCTCTGCTCCATCAAAATTATTTTAACATTAACATTAGAGTCTTTTCTTATGGAAAGCTTTTGGGGATGGTTGTGTTCCATCTTGAACTGTATCTCTTTAGTCTATTGTTTATTTGGTATAGGTTATATCTTTTGTTTTGAAAAAATGTTTTTCTAAAATTGTATTGCACAATGTGATTTGCTGTAGATACTTAGGGTTGTTGTAAGCCTCTGTGAATCTAAAAAGTTTAACAGTATGGAAATGTAATGAATAATAATATTACCCTTTTGCAGGGCTTTTTTTGTCATAGAACTCACCAGAACGGAGTTCCGGCACCTTTTTTCGATGGATTTTCCAGAGTTGTCTTGAACAAAATCCTAGTCTAAAAATTGAAGGGTTTTTTTTTCAACTGCAAAGGTAAACCTTGTAGGGTAGGCAAGGCAGGTTGTATGACGTGTGTGAGTTCCGGCACCTTTTTTTTTTTTTTTTTTTTTTTACAAAAAAAGCACTGCCCTTTTGCATCCATGTCCTTTTAACTGTAAAAAATAATTTTTATATCTCATTTTATTTACTCTCTCATGATTTTTGGACTGGTTGCGCTTCCCACTGAACTGTGTGTTTTCCAGATTATAAATTATTTTGATAATTAGGGAATGTTTCATTTTAAATATAATTCATAATGAGCCAGGTGGGATATCATCATCACCACACCACCACCATCACCATCATCCAAATCAATTCACTGCAGGATAAAGGTCTCTTCAGCTCCTTTCCAGCACCTCACTCAGTATGAATCAGCCTTAAGATATCTAGAAAATGCTTGGAGGGCTAAGCAAATGATGTAACTCCAGTCAAAGGACCTATTAGAAATGACTTTATACTTATATAATCATACCTACTTTGACATTGAGGAAATTTGGTCCTGCTTGAAATGCAACTTGGATATACCAAGTACTGTTGTTACATATGCGAATGGGACAGCTTTGCAAGAGAGTCACATCACATTAAAAAGAAATAGTCACTCTGAAGAAATTTGGTTTCAGGACAGAAAAATGTGGTACATGAACCACTTGTTGATTCAACAAAGGTATTTTTGCCTCTGCTGTTGTTGAGAATTTTTTTGGCAACTACAGAGCACCAAACTATATTCAGCTGGTTGACAAACTTCTTACACCATATAAGACCATGACCCACAATGTCACTGAAGATTCATTTTTTTTCATTCACACTTGGGCTTCTTTTCTGAACATCTGGGTGCAGTCAGTGACAAAAATGGTGAAAGGACATTGCCACAATACAAAAACAGTATCAGGGCAACTGGAAACTATCAGTGTTGATTGACTATTGTTGGACTATTGCAGCGAGATGCATAGGACACTGAGTACAAATGAAAATCGGCAGCAAAACATTTGTAGCTCTGTTTAATTCATGCAGTATATCAGAAACATTATGCAATTAAATACATTGTAATCATTAAAAGTTAATTTCATATTTCTCAAGATCTCTGTGTGATAGTCATTCTGAAATTATATTTGTGTTCAGTTTGAATAGGTCTATCTATCATAATCACCAAACGTTTTTCAGGAAGCAAAACTTTTGAAAAAAAAAATGCTGTTCAGTGTTATTAAACGCTCACCTGAGAGAAGATACTTCCTTCTTCCTTCTCATGACTAGTTTTTTAGCATTTGATTTTGTTGGGCTTTGATTGTCCTTACCCACTACAGTACTAGATTGGCAAGTTCGATTTGACAGATGAGTGATTTTTTTGATCTTTAATTTTTTTCATGTCTGAATCCTTTGGGATGAAATATTTCCTCATGGACTACAACACACAACCTATTGATTGCCTCGGGCAGTGAAATGTAGACAGTTAGGGATTTACTTATAGAGTTCCCTGTTTTATTTTCAGTCAGTATGCTCTTAACTAAAGTAGCTTTGATGCAAGGCTCAGCATCGGAGCTGACAGATTCTTTGGAGCTTAACTCCGGCTGTCCTCCTACTGTGTCAGTTGCTTCAATAAGAAAGCAAACAGAAGAACAATCCAGAATTACCCTACTATGCCTCCCTTGTGGCGATCGCTTGGGATCCCACTTGTCCCTTTTCTCCGGGATGAGGTGATGTACGTTGGATGAGACCAACGGACCTCGCTTTAGGTTAAGAAACACACGGACAACATGTTTCTTCAGGTGAGATGGCAGGCCACAGCGAGCGCGAGAGCCCCGAAAAGCCTTTGTGCCTCTCTTTTTATTGGTCAATAAACGTCANCAACAAATGTGCAACAAAGAACAGTCCAGCCTTTGGAATATTAAGAAGGATGAAGTGAATTTCTAAATTCAATCCATATAAATACAGAAGTGATCGAATCAGTAGTGAGCCTTGGGCAGAATTTAGAGATAGATGCCCACTTCCTGATCAGCAGAATAATTATAGCTGTTTCTAGGTGGATCTTTTATCATGTGCTTGTAAGAGTTCTAGGAAGAACTTTTAAGGTAGGCTATTGTTATTCAGGCTGCAATCAGGATACATGTCCACCAATTAAAGGTTATCCAACCCTCCTAGAACAGGGGTCTTTACACTGTGCTTCACAAATCATAGAATTTCATAAGAAATTGATGGGTTTCTTTGAGTGACTGGGGGTGGGTTAGTTTATGTCAGTGGTTCCCAACCTTTTCTATACCCTGCACCCCTAGAACGCTTCTGATATATTCTCACACCCCTTACAAAAGTTCGAAATAACGGCATCGAATTATGCATATACACTATAATTTTGAAAACCCAAGTTTTCGCACCCCCTGGAATATCATCTCACATCCCCGGTTGGGAACCCCTGTTTTATGTGAACACAACTAATTTTCTGTCACTAAAGCCTTGAGTCCAATCAGAGTATGGGAAATTTCTTTTTAACTAACTGGTTCGGTAGCTGAAGAAGTATGAAAACCCGTGCTCTAGAAGATAATGTCTGACTCATTACTGTCCACTCAATAATTCCTGCCTGCTATTAATGGCTGTAAATAAGAGTGTCTTTCATTGTCATAGATTGGAAGAATGCTAGATAGGAGGATACAGCAGACCAGCTGAAATGTTGAAATGGAATGTTGTTCATTTCTTTTTAAAAGGGAGAGCAAGCAGGCAGTGCTGCATGTGGAAAGGGGGTGATAATTGAAGACATCTTAAGAAAGAAGAGAATGTGAAGTGGGCAAAGCAAGGCTCTCTGTGCCTTTTCTCACAACTTGTATTCTGGGGGAGGAATAACCCAGGAATGCTTTAGCTGTATTATTTGACAAGAGTGACCTGAGAGGTACATTGCAAGGGACAGCAGAGAATGGTGAGTAGAGGGTTGGTTTGAGGATTGGGAAGAGGTGTTAAAATTGCCTTCTGGCCATGAAGTTCCCTAGTTTGGCTTTGGGACTAGTTGCCTTGCCTCATCTTGACTTATTATGCAGCACTGTTGTGGGAATAAAATTAAGAGGCAAAATTCTGGAAGGAAAGTAGGATAGAAATGCAAGAAATAAATAAAATGAGTCTTTGTTTAGCAAATACAATTGGGACTGGCAACTCAGTTGTTAAGGAAGACAGTTACTAAATGAAACTGCAATTGCACTTATTACTTCAGCTTTCCTTTGCTCTACAAATCTGCAAATATTTTAAGTGCAAAGATTAGTTACAAGATGTTTTTTCATTACTGTTCTGAGGCAGTCATTAAACGAGGATTACTGTAAATGGTATATTTATCAATTGCAGTCTGCAGTTTGGGGCAAATGCAAGAAACTGTTCCCTATTATAACATAAGGAAGATAGGTAACACCCCGCCCCCCAAGTCACCCTTGTCACTCTGACCACTTACAAACCTGGCCATCCCTGACCTGTCACTGAATCCCAAGCAATAAAAACAAAAACAGACTTAGGTTTTTCCCATCCATATTGATACTTGAGGTAAAACTGACTAAGCAGGTCTCCAGCTAGGAAATTGGCAAATATCATCAACTCAATCAAAACCATAAGAAATCCCCTCAAGATATGGAAATCCTTTACATACACACTAAGAACTATCCACTCAAGGTCAGCATCTGGACACACAAAGAAGTGAAGATTATCTCATTCTGCAGAGTAAGAAAGTGGCTTTTCCTTCCAACCAGACACAGCTCTTTCTCTCTCACACACCCAACAAGAAAAACCACATTCGTGTGCTTTCTAAAACAAAGACCAAACTTTGCAATAAATAATTCCCTTTTAATGTTTGGCTACCTTCAATTGCTAAGTTATCCATTTCGTTGCCAAATAAATTCTATCTCTGCTTCAAGAAGTTGTCCTGTGTTCTTTGACCCAGCCCAGAAAGATCCAGAATTTCTTTCAACAATATGGTGAAATTCTGTTCAGGTAGTGCTTGACTGCCATCATTAGTATACCCAAGACAAATGATAATTTCAAATTAAAATACACAGTAATTGTTTGCTATACACAGGTTACATTCATTCCTGGACCAAAGAGTCCATTTCACAGTCACCCACATCCTGGTCATCTCATATTTTGATTAGTGCGCTCTACATGAGGCAGCCCTTGAAGAGTATCCAGAAGCTGTAGTTGGCTCAAAATGCAGCTGCCCACATGGCTTTGTCCAAGTCCAAATTTGTACATGAATCACCTCTTTTGTGGAAGCTGTACTGATTGTCAGTTTGCTTCTGGGTGCAAATCAAGGTGTTGATTATCATCTATAAAGCCCTCCATGGCTTGGGGCCAGGTTATTTGATGGACTGCCTCATCCCAATTACATCTATTAGGCCCACCAAAACAGGAAGGCAGGGAATGTTGAGTCCCAATTGTTAAGGAAGAAAGTACATCTGGTGGGACCTAGGAAAAGAGCTTTCTATATAGTGGTTCTCTCCCTTTGGAACATCATTCCCTAAATAATAAGATGGGCACCCAACCTGTTGTTTTATACAAGGCCTTGAAGATATGGTTTTGTCAGCAGGCCCGGGGACCCCATTCAGAGCCGATCAACTGGCTTGTTTGATTCTGTTGTCACTGCCGTGGGATGGGAGGGAGGTTAAATTGTAAAATTTTAACTGTGAACTTTTACAGGATCCACTCTAGGACAGTCACCGGGTCAGAGGTTTAATCTTCCGAGCTTTCAGACTCGTGCTGAAGTCCATTCTCAGGAAACTTCTCTCTAGCAGAATGTTATTTGCCTTCATTTGTGGACTTTTAATGTTGTATGAGGTCTGGAATTACAGTTTGTGAGTTGGGTGTTGAAATTTGTTCAATAAATAAATTGCATTTGGAATTTTGATTCTAAACCCAGTGTAGTCCTGGACAAATCATAGAAGATACTGCATGTCCTTTCATTTATTAACTCCTGTAAGGAAACAGTGAGATATGCTGTTCCATGATGTAGCAAGGAGGATTTAACTAATGATTGCTGCCCAGTAACTGGTTCTAGGAGAGCTTGGGATCTGCAAAAAGACAGATGATCTTACACTGAGCACCAATTCCTACATAATAAACTATGGCAAAACTATTTATTTATTAACTAGCTGTACCCCCACGCGTTGCTGTGGCTGTCTGGTAAAAGTGTGTGTTGCTTCTACGTCCAACAGATGGCGCTGTTTTTCAAAAAAAGCATGTTTTTACCTGTCACAAGTGTGACATCTACAGGTGAAACTCGAAAAATTAGAATATCGTGCAAAAGTTCATTTATTTCAGTAATGCAACTTAAAAGGTGAACCTAATATATGAGATAGACTCATTACATGCAAAGCAAGATAGTTCAAGCCGTGATGTGTCATAACTGTGATGATTATGGCTTACAGCTCATGAAAACCCCAAATCCACAATCTCAGAAAA
>NW_015388517.1:169376-222196 GCF_001527695.2 Protobothrops mucrosquamatus
TAATTTTCTGAGATTGTGGATTTGGGGTTTTCATGAGCTGTAAGCCATAATCATCACAGTTATGACACATCACGGCTTGAACTATCTTGCTTTGCATGTAATGAGTCTATCTCATATATTAGGTTCACCTTTTAAGTTGCATTACTGAAATAAATGAACTTTTGCACGATATTCTAATTTTTTGAGTTTCACCTGTATATAATATAGGTATATAAAAACATGCGCGTATTTGAATGCAACATTGTGTCAAATTTTCAAAGCAATCGGTGAAGAAATTTAGGAGATTTAAGATTTTGAACAAACGAACATTTACATTTTTATTTATATAAAGATAGATTATATATATATATATATATATATATATATATATATATATATATATATATATATATACATCTTGTCAAATGCAATTCTGGGCTGTGCACAGCAGTTGGATGAAGTACTGAAGTAGATATAAAAACAACAGATATAAAAAAGATAAAAATCTATATTAATAAATAAAAAAATACATATACAGACCCTAAGTGAAGGAGAATAAGAATGACTACCTCAACAAGGGATCATCTAAGCATGTCTACAAATGTGTGTACACACATATACATATATATACACACACACACAATATTTGTACTACCGTTTTGCATTTTTTGGGTGGTTAGAGACTTTAAGAGATAAAATGGGAGCTGTAAGCCTTGTAAGGGCTTATATTGTCCATTTGATCCCTGAAACCTCTTTACAAAAAGGACCCTGTCCTTGACATGGTGAACAAGGTCTGATATGGCTCCTGAACTAATGACTGGCACACATCCGTGGTCGTAATGATAAAGGATTCCTTCCAGGAATTAAAGAAGACTTGGCATAGGTAACTGGTGAAAGATTTAGTCATGCAAATTTCTATTCTTTTGCCATCTTCTCTATTCCCCCCCCCCTATTAATTATTACTTGGCAGCAACATTGGGGAACTTGTTAACTTAAATAAAGCAAGTTTTTTTCCCTTTTTCTATCTCTTTAGAGATTTGTCTCTGTTTTGCCTCTAAATAACAACTCTATAATTATCTTGTTGATTTAATATTTTAATGCATTTATTCATCACTGTACAATAGTTATCAAAGTCAGCGAAGCTTATAAAGAAAAACTAGGAATCTCATACGAGTACAAATTCAATCTTGTTCAACTTAGTATATTTTCAGATATCTAGGGTTACAGTATACTCATAGAGTATTTCCACACAGCTACTGTATATACCTCACTCCTCACACAATCTTCTCCAATTTCACACCAAATCTGGTAGTCCAGAGAAGTTACATGCTGTCTGCNGGTTAAGAGCTGTCAGGAAGGGAGAAATTTCACTAAAGTTTGGAGGAAATGGAAAAGAAGATGGCTACCAAAGCAAGCTGAATTTAGGTAGCATTGGCTGTTGAAGATTTGCTGGTTCCAGAGTGGAAAGAAGAGCATTGAAATCATATCTATAGAGCAGGGGTGTCAAACTGCCAGCCTGTGGGCCAGATGCGTCATGTCAAAACTGTGCCCATCCCAGCTCCAGCAATGGGGAAAAAGTCAGGATATGTCGCAACACGTTACATGACCTAGCTAGTTTGACACCCCTGCTATAGAGGGAGTCCTAAGTGACAACAATAGCTAACAATATGGTATGTCATGACTGAAGTGGGGGTGTATTTTCTCAAAATACAGCTAGACAGACTCCATGTGATACAACTAGAAGAGAAGATATATAGTTCAGGGTTGAACTGTGAGATTCTTGGTGCTCCTTGAGGTTGGCTGTTTGCCTACAGATGTTTCATGATCTGAATAATAACAATCAGTACTTGGCTAATATCAGGGGTATTGCTCTTGATCTAAAAAAAGAGTACTGTGCACCCTGCTTTAGATATACCTATGGTCTCACCAAGTAAAATATAGTTTTCTATGCTCACGTCAACATCCCAATCAGTTCTTTGTATGACTACATTGAATTTAGTTTTCTATATACAATAATGAAGAATTCTGCAATAGCATTAATGATTGACACTAAAAATTATGCCCTCTGTGTATTTATTGATTTGTATTTTGACCACTATTTGAAAATGGACTCTATAGGCTATCTGGTGAGGACCTGCATGTGTGTCTGCATGCCCTGATGTTCCCTAGTTACTCATTAAATAATTCCTGATGTCTCTTAGAGACCCCATTCCCTGATCAGGATCATACGGAGGCTTTGTAGCAATCATATATTTTTGTCTTTATTTCTTAAACTTACACTTACACACACACGAACACACATTCTGTGTCTCCTCTTGGTTCATAACCGCTGGTTAGTTGTACTCAAAGGCAAAGATATGACTGAAGGAGGATGAATCATGCCAAACTGTGTCCCTGAAATCGTCTGTTAGAGAATAGCAATAGAAGCAGACCGCAGGAACCATCTCTTGGAAGTGTAAGTAGTGAATATTGCTATCCTAGAATATGTTTCTCCAACCAGTAATGGGAACTTGTGGAGCCCACCAAGCTAGAGAAGACTGGTACAGAAGGATGACTAACTGTAAGGAATTATATAATAGGTTGGATAAAGTTAGTACCTATTTTGTTTCAAGTTCTTGTTTCTATGTCCCGGTGCCAGTTTTATGGCTACCAGGAAAAAATTAATAAGCAACAATTCACCTGGAAGTTTTGCAATATATTTATTATTCATTTATTAAACCAATTTATATAACCATCTATCTCACAAACAAGTGACTCTGGATGGTGTACAACAGAGCTAAAAACAGTGAATGAATACATTAAAATGTATAAAACCAAAATATTTTTCAACCAAAATTAAAATGATAGAGATATGAATTTTGTGATAATCTGCTGCATACAAATGACTTATAATGCAGTGACACTTGTTCAGTGGAAATTATTAAAGTATATGGCTATGTGTAAAGATTACAGAAAGAATGCTTACATAGTAATATCATATACGCACAGTATTTATTTAAGTCATATATAATGATTCAAAATGCAGTATGGAAAATGACCCTCCCCCCTTGCATATATACGGAGCTTCACTTAAAACCAAACAAAATAGCCCCAATTTTGCAAGGGATTTTCAAGAACTGCTTTCATTTTTTCCCCTACAACCTGTAAGCACTTGGTACAAGATTTATATAAATTTGTTTAATAAATACTTTTATTCAATATGTTTTGTAGTTGAGATGATAGTTAAATGCACTCGGTTCACTGATAATCATTCTGTTCATACTGGGTTGGGTTTTTTTGAATGCATTTCTTTCATCCCTTAGAATGGAAAGATAACTTGCAAAACTCAAGATTCATTACATTTATTCTGAATCTTGAATGTGAAGAATGAATCTCCCACTATTATTTCTGTGTCCTACTATTCTAACAATTCTGTGTTGACTCCTAGATGCAGTCTCCACGTGAAAATTGGACGTTGGTGACAGAATTTGTCTTGGTAGGCTTCACAGGCATCCAGGAGGCATGGTTGCCTCTCTTTGGCTTCTTCCTAATCATGTACTTGCTAACCCTGATGGAAAATGGCATCCTGGTTTTAGCTGTAGCCACAGAAAAGCGCTTACACACCCCCATGTACTTTTTCCTCATTCATCTCTCATTCTTGGACATTTGGTATACCTCTCTCACTGTGCCCAAAATGCTGGCTGGGTTTGGATATCCAGCAGGTCAGAGGATCTCTTATTCTGCCTGCTTGACTCAACTTTACCTCTTCACTTTCTTGGGCAGTACAGAATGTTTCTTGCTGGCAGCCATGGCCTACGACCGCTATGTGGCTATTTGTATCCCTCTGCGGTACCATGAGATTGTAGATCAAAACACCTGTCTGATTCTGGCAATTGGCTCATGGTTAGCTGGTTTTCTTACCCCAGTGCTGCCTGTTTATTTCATGTCACAGTTGACATTTTGTGGCCCCAATGTGATAGATCACTTCTTCTGTGATGCTTCACCACTCCTTATTCTCTCCTGCACTGACATTTCCCTGAAGGAATCAATAGACTTCTTGGTCTCTCTTTTGGTACTGTTGATCTCCTCTTTGGTTATTATAATATCATATGTCCATATTATCATTACAGTGCTCAAAATTAACTCGCTGGTGGGACGGCAACGAGCCTTTTCAACCTGTACTGCCCATTTAATTGTAGTGGCTGTTTTTTATGGGACACTCTTCTTTATGTATGTCCGTATCAAAGTTACCTCCTCAATCAACCTCAACAAGGTGGTGTCAGTCTTTTATGCAGTAGTCACACCTGTCCTTAATCCTCTAATCTACAGTTTAAGAAATACAGAAGTGAAGGGTGTTTTATATAGAATTATTTCGGAGAAAAAACCAGTTGTAATGTGACATCAGCGATAAAAGAAGCATTCATATTATTATTATGGGTTTTGGGAAGAGCTAAGGGAAAGCAAGATTAGTTCAGAATCACTAATAATATCCCTCTTGTTTATTCAATTTATTGGGATTATAGAGAATGGAAGTGACTGCTCAATTTTAGCTGGAGATTCTTTTAATTTTGAGTGCCATTTTTATAGATGCTGAAACATTTCACAGTATTGTCATTCATGCAAAATTGTTATCAGGAAAATAGCTGGGCCAAATGAGAAACTATTAGAATAGTGGCAGGAAAACATTTTGTATTACTTTTCAGTCATCAAAGTGATCTGATTTGGAAGGGGAATGTAAAGCTAATGTGGGTGTTATAAACCTTAGCTAGTCTGTTTGCTTTGTGTCTTTAGAAATTTTTTATCAGTCATTTTTCATTTTCATCAGAGTATGCTTGTTTAATTCCATAGATTTCTAAAGACAAATGTACTTCAGCATCATAAAAAACCCTCTGCTCCATCAAAATTATTTTAATATTAACATTAGAGTCTTTTCTTGTGGAAAGCTTTTGGGGATGGTTGTGTTCCATCTTGAACTGTATCTCTTTAGTCTATTGTTTATTTGGTATAGGTTATATCTTTTGTTTTGAAAAAATGTTTTTCTAAAATTGTATTGCACAATCTGATTTGCTGTAGACGCTTAGGGTTGGTGTAAGCCTCTATGAATCTAAAAAGTTTAACAGTATGGAAATGTAATGAATAATAATATTACCCTTTTGCAGGGCTTTTTTTTGTCATAGAACTCACCAGAACGGAGTTCTGGCACCTTTTTTTCGATGGATTTTCCAGAGTTGCCTTGAACAAAATCCTAGTCTTTTAGACAGACTAAAAATTGAAGGGTTTTTTTTTTCAACTGCAAAGGTAAACCTTGTAGGGTAGGCAAGGCAGGTTGTATGACGTGTGTGAGTTCCGGCACCTTTTTTTTTTTTTAACAAAAAAAGCACTGCCCTTTTGCATCCATGTCCTTTTAACTGTAAAAGAATAATTTTTATATCACATTTTATTTACTCTCTCATGATTTTTGGACTGGTTGCTCTTCCCACTGAACTATGTGTTTTCCAGATTATAAATTATTTTGATAATTAGGGAATGTTTCATTTTAAATATAATTCATAATGAGCCAGGTGGGATATCATCATCACCACACCACCACCATCACCATCATCCAAATCAATTCACTGCAGGATAAAGGTCTTTTCAGCTCCTTTCCAGCACCTCACTCAGTATGAATCAGCCTTAAGATATCTAGAAAATGCTTGGAGGGCTAAGCAAATGATGTAACTCCAGTCAAAGGACCTATTAGAAATGACTTTATACTTATATAATCATACCTACTTTGACATTGAGGAAATTTGGTCCTGCTTGAAATACAACTTGAATATACCGTTGTTACATATGCGAATGTGACAGCTTTGCAAGAGAGTCACATCACATTAAAAAGAAATAGTCACTCTGAAGAAATTTGGTTTCAGGACAGAAAAATGTGGTACATGAACCACTTGTTGATTCAACAAAGGTATTTTTGCCTCTGCTGTTGTTGAGAATTTTTTTGGCAAATACAGAGCACCAAACTATATTCAGCTGGTTGAAAAACTTCTTACACCATATAAGACCATGACCCACAATGTCACTGAAGATTCATTTTTTTTCATTCACACTTGGGCTTCTTTTCTGAACATCTAGGTGCAGTCAGTGACAAAAATGGTGAAAGGACATTGCCACAATACAAAAACAGTATCAGGGCAACTGGAAACTATCAGTGTTGATTGACTATTGTTGGACTATTGCAGCGAGATGCATAGGACACTGAGTACAAATGAAAATCGGCAGCAAAACATTTGTAGCTCTGTTTAATTCATGCAGTATATCAGAAACATTATGCAATTAAATACATTGTAATCATTAAAAGTTAATTTCATACTTCTGAAGATCTCTGTGTGATAGTCATTCTGAAATTATATTTGTGTTCAGTTTGAATAGGTCTATCTATCATAATCACCAAACGTTTTTCAGGAAGCAAAACTTTTGAAAAAAAAATGCTGTTCAGTGTTATTAAACGCTCACCTGAGAGAAGATACTTCCTTCTTCCTTCTCATGACTAGTTTTTTAGCATTTGATTTTGTTGGGCTTTGATTGTCCTTACCCACTACAGTACTAGATTGGCAAGTTCGATTTGACAGATGAGTGATTTTTTTGATCTTTAATTTTTTTCATGTCTGAATCCTTTGGGATGAAATATTTCCTCATGGACTACAACACACAACCTATTGATTGCCTCGGGCAGTGAAATGTAGACAGTTAGGGATTTACTTATAGAGTTCCCTGTTTTATTTTCAGTCAGTATGCTCTTAACTAAAGTAGCTTTGATGCAAGGCTCAGCATTGGAGCTGACAGATTCTTTGGAGCTTAACTCCGGCTGTCCTCCTACTGTGTCAGTTGCTTCAATAAGAAAGCAAACAGAAGAACAATCCAGAATTACCCTACTATGCCTCCCTCAGGTGGCCATTTCCTTGGAATGAAGCACTAACTCTCTGGAAAGCAGGTGTGTCCAGCAGGAGATTCAAGATGGCTGCCGCAACTATTTGAACAAAACCTTATCTCTTTTTTTTTAGGGGTTGGGCATGCAGTGCACATAAAAAGAGGCAGGGCTGCCAATGTACAGTCATGCCTGCCATTTGACTTTTTTTGAAACACCCTCCCTGCCCTCCTTCACAGATACTGCTAATGGAAACTATCATCAGTTGCATTCCTGTAGGATTTGCCCCCTGCCTCACTTCAAGGAAGGTTGATGCATGTTATGTTATGTTATGTTATGTATGTTATGTTATGTTATGTTATGTTATGTTATGTTATGTTATGTTATGTTATGTTATGTTATGTTATGTTATGTTATGTTATGTTATGTTATGTTATGTTATGTTATGTTGATTATTATTATTATTATTATTATTATTATTATTATTATTATTATTATTATTATTATTATTATTAGTTGGAAGGGACCTTGGAGGTCATCGAGTCCAACCCCCTGCCCAGGCAGGAACCCTACACCATTTCAGACAAACGGCTGTCCAGTCTCTTCTTAAAAACTTCCCGTGTTGGAGCATTCACCGCTTCTGGAGGCAGGTTGTTCCATTGTTTAATTGTTCTAACTGTCAGGATGTTTCTCCTTAGTTCTAGGTTGCTTCTCTCCTTGATAAGTTTCCACCCGTTGCTTCTCGTCCGGCCTTCAGGTGCCTTGGAGAATAGCTTGACTCCCTCTTCTTTGGGGCAACCCCTGAGATATTGGAACACTGCTATCATGTCCCCCCTCGTCCTTCTTTTCATTAAACTAGACATACCCAGTTCCAGCAACCGTTCCTTATATATTTTAGCCTCCAGTCCCCTAATCATCTTTGTTGCTCTTCTCTGTACTCTTTCTAGAGTCTCAGCATCTTTTTTACATCGTGGTGACCAAAACTGGATGCAGTATTCCAAGTGTGGCCTTACTAAGGCATTGTAAAGTGGTATTATGTTATGTTATGTTATGTTATGTTATGTTATGTTATGTTATGTTATGTTATGTTATGTTATGTTATGTTATGTTATGTTATTATTACATTGATATGCTTTCCATCTCATCTAGAGGCAACTTTGGGCAGCTTACAAATATTAAAAGTAGTACACATTAAAAGGGATAAAACAATAAATGACATATTAATAATTTATCATTAAGAGGTGGGGAGGAGGAGGGAGCACGAAGAACACAGGGAGAGGTGGGGTCTTTTAATCTAACAGCCACCTCCAGAATGGTATCCCCCCCCTATTGGGGCCCCAGGCCAACTGGCAGAGCCTGGCCTTTAGGCCCTTACAGAAGGTCAGTATAGATCTCACCTAGGGGGAAGCGAATAAGATGTTCGAAAGGGCAGGAGCCCCCCCAGCAGAGAAGGAACTTCTTGACTGATGGAGCCCACAGCATGCCCTTTCTGCCGGCATGGGTGAGGCAGACCAATCCCATTGTTGCTGGGTTTTTTAACGCTTCCTTATTCTCCTTTGCAAATCCTCCAACCCAGTTTGGTTTAGTCTGAGCATTCAGCTGGGAAAATAATTAAAGAGCTGTTGGGAATAGTGGTTATAAAAGAAAATCAAAGGACAAGGAAGGAGCTGTATCATTGTTGCGGAATGGGACAACTCGCCACGGTCTTGTGGAAAACGAAAGGACTTTTATGAATTCCAGAGAGTTTTAGTAGAGAGATTTATTGCACAGGTTCAGAAGCAATAGAGACAAGCAATTCTGAACCCTGAGGGCGGGTTCAAACTTCAGCTTTATACTTTCCTTTTCTCAGGAACAAAGGAATACACATTGAAAATGTAATCCAAGTAAAGAGTGCCCATATGTTACCTCCCAAACGATGTATGTAACATAGGTACACGTTACGCGTAATCCAATCAGTGTATAATGACTGTGTCTTAAAAGGATCACTAATACGTAATAAGGACTGTGTAGTAATAAGATCATTAATACGTCTGTTTAGTAATAAAATCATTAACAAGTAATAAGGTGTATAACGGGACAATTCGCCACAGCCAACTCGCCATGGGACAACTTAACAATTCAATTTAATTATTTAAAATAAATTAAAAAATATTTTAATTTTTCTCATTCACATTTCACTCTCTTCCTCCTTTTGCATCCTTTCTTTAATGATTCTTTCCCACCATTTCTTTGATATTAGTGTAACTCTTGTCCCGCAGCAAATTGCCCTGTGGTGAGTTGACCATGGCGAATTGGCCATGACGAGTTGGCCATGGCAAGTTGGCTGTGATGAGTTGGCCGTGGCAAGTTGGCTGTGATGAGTTGGCCGTGGCAAGTTGGCTGTGATGAGTTGGCCGTGGCAAGTTGGCTGTGATGAGTTGGCCATGGCAAGCTGGCAGTGGTAAATTGTCGTAGACCCCATTGCTGTGCCCTACACATGCTGTCCTATTAGTGCCTTCATTTGTGCATTCACTCTGTTATGAAACCATAAAATAGATGACCTAATATTTTCCTCAGTGTCTAGCTTCCTTGAAGTCATTCTTTCAAGTTATCAAACTCAATGTCCAGAAAAATAGTCCACCTCCAGATGCGAAGCAATTTTTCTGTGCAGGATTTTAAGATTCTTAAGGGCATCCATTCTACAATACATTAAGCAGTTAGTGGGATAATTAATCCTTTTGAAAAATTCAGTGGCCGAGGACTTTCTTCAGGGCTACCTTCATTTCTTTGTTCCTTAGACTGTAGATTATGGGGTTGAGTAATGGTGTGCCCAGAGTATAGACCATGGAGAGTAGCTGGTCTTGCTTTGGAGAAAAGCTGGTGTTTGGACGCAAGTACATAAAGCTGCAACAACCATACTGGAGGGCCACCACAGCTAGGTGGGAAGAGCAAGTAGAAATAATCTTTTGATGAGCATTGGCTGAATGGATCTGCAGCACTTCAATCGTGATGAAAAGATAAGAGATGCAGATCAATATGAAAGGCACTGCAATGGCCATTACTCCTGAAAACAGTATCCCAACTTCATTGACTTCAGTTTTATTACTTATGAGCTGGTATATAGGGGGCACATCACAGAAGAAATGTTCAATTCCAAGCTTAGCACAGAAGGAGAGGTGAAAGACTAACCATACCAGTATCAGGGAAATCAGGAAAGCAATAATCAATGAGACAACTACTAGCTGAATGCATAGCTGCTGAGTCATGATGAAGTTGTATTTCAAAGGCTTACAAATAGCCACATAACGGTCAAAGGCCATGATAGCCAGCAAGAAGCAATCAGCACTACCTAGTCCAATGAAAAGAAACATCTGGGCACAGCAACTCCTAAAACTGATGACCTTCTTCTTTTGCAAGCTGGTCACCAAGATCTGTGGGACCACAGTTGCTGTATAGCAGAGTTCAATCGCAGAGAGAACTCCCAAAAAGAAATACATAGGGATGTGCATATGAGGGTTCCTCCAGATAGCTAATATAATCAGTGTGTTAGCTATAATTATAATTGCATAAACTGTGCTAATGCCCAAGAAAAGCAAAGACTGATACTGTGGTTGAGTGGGAAAAGCCAAAAACATAAAATCCAGCATTGCTGTACAGTTCTCCTGAAGCATCCAGAATGATTGCCCCTATCCTAAAAGTAATCCAAATAGAAAATAAGAAAATCTGTGATCAAGTCAGTATATAGAAGGCACATGATACTTGAAACAAACAGAGGGTTTGATATAACAAAAGGGTGAAGGTCAACGTGTGGTTCTTTAGTGTTGAGCAGAAGTTTCTATGAATCCTCCTCAATGGGCAGGAAGATGATGGGTTAGAGAGAATTAGAATTCAACAGCCTCTGGAGTATCACATTAGTAGTTGCACTAAATGAAAGGGAAAATATGCAAGAGAGCTTCCAAGCACTATAGAAATTCATACCAAATTAAAATAATGCTGTTCGTATTCTTGACTTACCATTTTTATTGTGTATGGTGCAAATATATCCTTCTGTTTGAGAAGTTTAATGAACACACCTACACCTGGTTATCTTATGATTCTGTGTCTAACTGTTATTTTTACTGAAATCCTTGATTGCTGCTATTGCAGTTCAGGCAATAGCATGAATACATATTCATAATAAAAAATAAGCAACACAGAATCACAGAATCTTGTTTCATGTGAGCATTTCCATATCAGTGTTGTTTTATAATTTTTGAATAACTGCTTTTTGAACTTTTGAAACAACAGGGCAAGTGGGGTGGATTTTGAGAAACTGATTTTTCAACTGGAAAAATGTCACCTCATGCCTCCTCCTGCTACAGACCTGTAGAGGTGCAAATTTAATTTTTTTTAAAACAAAAACATGATTCCAGGAGAAATGTTGTATTAAAAAATTTACAGGATTAAGATATGTTTGAGATGTTATGACAACAAAGCAGAAAAAACTTTTAAGATTTTTTTTTATCCTTTAGAAAAAGAACCAAGTGAGCCACCTTATAATTTATTTTTCATAAAAGATTATACATAAGTTTAGTATATAAATATATGCATGGATTGTTAATTAATGTGATAAAACTAATGTCCTTTTAATTTTGATTTTTCAGTTTAAAAAGTTCACAGGTCAAAAGGGGGAATGGGATTATTATTATTATTATTATTATTTATTAAATTTATATACCGCCCTATCTCCCTTGCGGGACTCAGGACTACAGCTTTTACCCACATCATAAACGTAGAAAAGACTGAGTCAAGCTATGGGGAGTTGGAAGTAGGGTGAGTTTAATATGGTTTGCATTCTTTGTATTATTTCAAAATTGGTTCTAGGGATTTGTGTTCTTAAACAATCATTTGTGTTCAACAGCTGGGCAAACTTATTTCTGAATCAGCTCTGATTTACTTGAAATAGCCAAAAAGTGATTATTTCCGTTTTGAGGAGTGAAGTTTGGCAATTCAGAGGAACTCTTGACTCATCCTGGTTTTAGAACTTGACCTGATATACAGCATTCTGTTCAGAGATTCATCACTGCAACCATTCCATTCTGATTTTTGACTAGGGCCAGACAAATGAACCCCATTCTGTAATTCTACTTTGAAACACAGTTGGAATGAGTCTGAACTGTTTTGATTCTTTGTGGCTTCTTGCAAATCCCCAACCCTCAAGCACACTAATCTAGGCAGTGAGTGAGTGAGTGCTGGGGAGAAATTGGCAAGATTTCCATTTTCTTTTCTATTCTGTGACAGGATCTCTCTGATGCAAAGTACCAAGTTGCTGCTAATTTTTTTTAAGACACTGTCTTGTGGATGGCAGGAGGGAATGCTAGCAGTTTCTTGCTTGCTGAATAGGAATGCATGATTATCTGCTTTTTTCAGGACCATCTCTATTCCCCACAACTCAAGCCTACTTCCCTGACAGCCTTCAAAATTCTGTTTCTGGTGATTGATTGTAAGTATTGTTTTGAATGTCTTTTCTTCTCTCCTCCATGGCAACCACACAGAGTGATGTCATGGTCTCCACTTGTATATGGTAAGGTCTTATACAGCCATCATTGTCCCAAAATAACTGTAATATAGATAGGCTTTATATTGTCTCAGTGATGGCTGGATGGTATTAGGCAGCAATAATTTGCCTATGTGTTTAGCTACTGAAAAAAACAAATGGTTGTAAAACTGAGGCATGATACTGTATAGTTCCACTACCACAACTAGCAATAGATCTTAAATGCAAGGAGGAATATTCAGAAACTCTAGCACAGGGGTCTTCAAACTGGCCCTTTTATGACTTGTGGACTTCAACTCCCAGAATTCCTCAGCCAGCGTGCCTGGCTGAGGAATTCTGGGAGTTGAAGTCCACAAGTCATAAAAGGGCCAGTTTGAAGACCCCTGCTCTAGCATTTCCCATGAAGTTGGGATGAGTTCACAGCTGAAACTATGAAGACCTGAAGTACTGAAGACTTGTTAGCATGTGGGAAATGTCTTAATGTTCTTTAGCTTTCACAATTCACTTTGTTTCTAACATTATACTGGAGCAGCTCCAAAATGTATTGGAGTTCAAACTAGCCTGTTTCAAGGGGGCTACAGAGATTAAAATCCAACAATTTGGAGATCAATAGTAAATAATAGGTTAATATATAGTAGCTAAAACTCACTTCATGTTGCTTGTTCTTTTTGTTAATTACATGGTCATCCTGCACAAGTTGGAATATAGGATTCCGTTATCAGTACTTCATTACTTTTTCACTGTTTCACTTCATTTGGTCATTTAATTGGAAGCTAAAGGACCATCATAATGCTCCACTGCTTTATCTTCATGCATTGTTGATGTGGAAAAATCTTCACAAGCTGATAAACATATCAGTACTTCAGCACTTGTCATATGTTGTGAACCATCAAGTAAATACTTCTTTGGAACAAAGTGGTGACCTGACCTCTTAGTTTTAATTAGATGTCCCATTAAGCCATAAACAGCATTTGATAGTAAATATAAGCATAATCCCCACTCCTGATTGAAAAGACATGCAAAATTAGGCGATGAAAATTCTTTTCAAGGAGATGTGCAAGACAGAAAATTTGCACACCTGAATTCATAAAATTTCTTCACTATTTTTCCCTATTTGTCTAGAACTACAGCTTGGAACCTTAGATTCTATCTCAACCAAATTATGAACAATGAATGCAATGAAAAGTAAGTGATTAATCTGCAACTCCTCCAAAGTTTCTCTTTTCCTTCTTTGTGTAAGTATGAAAAATAATTTGGTGGGGAATTCTGAATGTACAGAAGAACCACAAGGGAGGAACAAGTTTGGAGCAAAACAGTAGGTCAAAAAAGTTAGATCTATAAAAGTTAGATCCATAAAGCTTTCTTTGCTCTAGTTCATAGACATCTTACACCACAAGAAATGCATTAATTTAAGATACTACAAAATTCAATATTGGTTTTAGTAACCAGAACCAAAAAGCAGAAGGAGAATACAGAACAAGAACAGCAGAATAACAATAATTCAGCTGACATTTTAAAACTCTTTGAAAATATTTTTTGAAAGTTCTTCTACTTATCCTGAAGAGTAGTAAAAAAATGCAGCACATCAGTAGAAAATCCTTCTCATAGATTGCAGTTGCCATCATTGAGTAGAACCACTCATGAAGGACTTTATATATAGGACAAGGATAGCCATTCCAATATCTCGGCTAAGTCACAACCCTTTATGATTTTCCATTCTTTTTCCTCAACGCTGATTTTTTTTTAAAAAAAAAGAAATTGCTGTTAATGCTGTATTCTAAATGCTTGTTTGCACATGTCGGTAGGTAGTCATTTGTGCTGAGTTAACAAAACATGCCTTTTTGCTAGATAGTGATTTAAAAAAAAAACATTACTTCCTCTCCGTATCCTAAGAAAATAATGTCATTCTCTGTATATTTTTGTAATATGGGCATCTGTCATTCAATAGAATTGTGGTGACAATGAATCCATGATTTCTATTTAAGATCATAATGTATTGACTGGCACTTGGAAAATGAGAAAACTACTTCATCCTGACAAATCATTTGCCAATAGATGGTGTTATGTTTGCTACAAAGGTGCTGGATACACATGAACATCTACCAAAGGTGTATAGAAGGGTAACTTTCACCCTTGTTTATATTCTCGTCTCTCAGGCCATCTTACCATGCAGATGAGGATTGCATTGGACTTAAGACATTAGAGTCACCTCAGACAGCAAGATGGGTGGCATATAAATTTAATAAATAAGCAAATAAATAAAAATTAGAAAACAGCTGAATAAAAAAAAATGGTGCAAAATGAGCAACTTACCAAGGAGGATAAGTGGCAGCTGCACTGCTCCTCTCCTGATTTCTGTCTGTATTTGGACTGCCAAGATGAAAAGATTGTTCAGTCATAGGTTTAATCAGGAAAAAGAGGAATGGAAGTTTTTTTGTAAAAAAAACCCCAGTTGTATAGATAGGTTAAAACAGGCAAGGTCTTACTCCCTTGCTGAAGAAAGTGGTTCTGCTTGAGAATGCGTGTGTTCACCTGCCTGTGAAGTGCTATCAATCTTTGGATACATCAGCCAGACTTTTCTGTCTTGTTCTTTGTGGAATCCCTAAGGTGCAGTTGCTTAATCTAGATGGTTTATGATATGTGTCTCAGCTCCTATGCCTCCATGGAATATTTACAATTACTTCTCAGGATAATTGTATACTAATTTGATTACTCCAAAAATGGTTATATCTGTACCGGGTGCAACTTTGCTAATTATGTTCTTCACACGTATCTGGATCTTAAACTCAACGTAGATTCTACTTTTTGAGGAATTTATACAGCTTTTACAGCTATAATGAGGTACAGCTATTGTGGGTCTTAAACATTATTCTTTATTTGCAAGAAAAGAAAAATGGCAAATTGGACTCTGAAGAGCATGCTTGATCAAGGAAGCCTTTCTTTTAACAAAACCAGTAGTCATTTCTGAAAAACACACAGTATATGGACCTCATTCTGATAATGGATATCAACAAATATGTCTTTGTTCTTTGCTCTTTATAAATATGGGCTATCTATGAGGTTCTATATTTTAATCTGTTTTTATGGATTTTTCAGTTTTGTACATTTTTTTTTCATTGATTAGAGCAATGATGGCGAACCTTTTAGAGACCAAGTGCCCAAACTGCAACCCAAAACCCACTTATTTATTGCCGGGTGCCAGGTGGGCATGGCCCACTGAGTGGGCATGGCTGTGGTGGTCATGGCAGACTGGGTGTGTGTGGCCAAGGTGGGCGTGGTCACCTTGATGTTGCTCGTGGGGAGAGATGCCTGTGGGGGCCGGGCAGGGTTGGGGGAGATCCAGGGGGTCTCTGACAGGTGGGGTGGTGGGTAGGAGGCTTGTCCTGTGGGGTGAGGCGAGGCAGGGTGGGGGTGCCATTATGTCAGGGCAAGGCAAGCCAGGTGCCGGGGCAGCTGTTGCCTGACACCATCGGCCCCCGCACACAGAGGCCAGCGAGCGCATGGGGGCCGACAGTGTCCGTCAGCAGCCACAGCCTGCCGGCCCCTCGATCGGTGCACTCTGGGGCTCCACAGCCCGCCACCAGCAGTTCAGAGAAGTGCCCACAGAGAGGGCTCTGAGTGCCGCCTCTGGCACGCATGCCATAGGTTCACCACCACTGGATTAGAGTATTGTTTTCTGCCTGATTGTTTATCTGGTGCTGATCTCTGCCTATCTGAATGTGGGCTGTTGTAGTCTTTTCATTTCCTCCCTAGCGTTTTTTTGCTCTTTTGAATGGTCTCTAATGTAAACTCTACAGTTCAACCCTGAGCTAAGCATGTTCTCTTCTATTGGAGGTTTTTCTTGAAATTTGATACCCTCCTTAACCAGGTACCCTATGTGACTGGCTAATTTGCCCATACTTTGAGCAATAATATGTTAATATTGTTAAATTTGATTAATAATATTAACAACAACAATAAAGACTGCCCTTGGCTACAGATATGGAAATTTATTTCTTCCAAGTGACAGATGGGGTCAGGACTGTCCCAAAGAATGCTGGAATAAGGCTTTTGTTTTGATATCTTTTGCAAGATCATTCCTCAACCTGATGTCCATAATTAAAAGATCTCAGGCTGACTCAGATCTATTAGACATCCATACCATAGTGTAATTAATTAAGCAGATAAGAAGTAAAGAACCAGCAACAAAATACAACCCAGAACCCCAGATAATATGAACAACATTAAGAGATGCTTGGAAATGTTAAGCAATTACCCGAAGGATTCAAGATTCCTTCTTTCTGTCATAATGCTAATCCACAACTGGTTTTGAGGGTATAATAATGTTATAGATGAATTGAGACTCAAGTCTGAGATGCAATCATTTTCTTCATGACCTTCCTTAAAGCCTGCTTGATATCTTTGTTCCTCAGGGTATAGATCAAAGGGTTCAGGAGGGGAGTGACAAAGGTATATATAAGTGCCAGTTTCCTATCCTCATCCTCTGAAGTGCTGGACTTGGGACGCAGATACACAAGGCTGCAGACTCCATACTGTAGGATCACAACTGTCAGGTGGGAGGAGCAGGTAGAGAAGGCCTGGTGCCGCCCAGATGTGGACTTAATTCGGAGAATGGCAACTACAATATAGACATATGATATGCAAATCAGAAGAAAGGGGATTGTTAAAACCATGATGCCAACACCATATAGGGCAGTTTGGTGGAGATGGGTGTCAGCACATGCCAACTGTAGCACAGGTGGTACATCACATAGGAAATGATTGATCTTGGGTTGGTAACCACAAAAAGGCAAGTTGAAAATCAAGATGGTTAGCTGCAGACACAGCATTATGGCAAGGATCAGGGAGCCAATCACCAGCCACATGCAAACCCTCCAGGTCATGATGAGGGTGTAGCGAAGTGGGTGGCAGATGGCTACATAGCGATCATAAGCCATGACAGCCAACATAAAACAATCAGTGCTTCCTAGCGTTGTAAAGAAGAACATCTGGATGCCACAGTTCACCAATGGGATTGTTCTGTGGAAATCAGAAATGCTAGCAAGCATTTGAGGCACTACCACAGTGGTATAACAAATTTCCAGAAAAGAGAGGCAGGCCAGGAAGAAATACATGGGGGTGTGCAAGGAACGGAGAGTACAGATAATCCAAAGGATGGAGATATTACCAAAAAGGATTGTGAGATAGAGGAAAAGAAAGAATGTGAAGATAAGATATTGTATCTCAGGAACAGTGGAGAATGTCTGGAAGATGAATTCATAGGCAATGGATTGATTATCCCAGTTTGTAATTGTCAGATACATCTTATGTATCACTATAAAAAAGAAAAAATAATAATTATATATAGTATATTTCCATAAGTTTCAGAGTCAAAAATCTGTGGAGTGTATGATATTGAGGTCTGATACATGAAATCTCAATGACTAATCCTAGTTTTTCAATTCCCTTCATCTCGCAATTAGCCTCGACCCAAGCAAATTCTAACACTCCCAGGATATTATTTTAGATGCATTACAATATAAATTGTCCAAAACTGACCAAATAGATACAAAAGCTGATATTTACAGAACTTGTGTTATCAATAGGATACAAGCATTCTCACCCTTGTCCTTACTGTATCAGGAGAGGGCAACCTTTGAAAGCAAAAAACTACATTAAAAGGCAGGAGATGAGTCCAAATCCCATAGATGTTTGAGATCAGACTTTGGTTTAAGTTCAGTTGTGTGCATTTCCCATCTCCCAATAGAGCATGGAGAGGGGTATATTTTCAGCTGTTCTGATGTAAGACGGTTAAGACCTATGAAAACAAGGGGTGGAAGAGTTGAAGCATAGGCTGAAAATAATGCAACTTTGATTGAGATTATTTAGTAAACTAGCTGGCATTCCTCATATAGCATTTCTTTTCACTTTACATTTCTAGTGATTCAGCTCTCTTAAGACTTACCTCCATCAAAGAGCCAGGCTCTACTGATGCTTTTAGTATAATAATTGCTTATCATCCCAAGGAAATTGCTTTCTCACTTCCAGCTTCCATCCATTGCAGTATTGCCCACTTTAAACCTGCGAGCAAGGAAACAAAGTGTGGAAGATAAGAAGGCAGCCCTCTGCATAAATACTGTATTTGGAGCCTGGGAAAAGACCCAGAATGCCAAGTGCAAATAGCAGGGCAACACATTAGTAGCAATCTTCTGGGCAACATTCATGAATTAAGTCATTATATAATGACAGCTGGTTTTAGTGGGGGAAAGGGGAATTGCTGGGGAATGCATAATGGAATGGATTGCTCTTTAGGCCACGGTTTTATTCATTATTTTTTGAAAGACAGTATCACTAAATAAAGTCACTTTTCTTACAAAACTTTACAAGGAAAAGGGTAGCATTACATTTACTTAAAAGGGAGTAATTCCTAAATTGAAACAGTTTCCACCCCTATCACTCTGAAAGATTAGAAAGCATCCATTGTCAGACTCTCAGTTAATCTTTGCAGCTTTCTCCTTTTAAAGGTAAATTATTTGATGTAAAATAGTATTGTTTCTAGGCAAATATAGTCTGTAAGTCATCCCACATGTATTCCTAGATCACTGTGCTCTCATAAACAAATAGCTACAGAAACTGATTATATCATCCATTCCAATTCTCCCTTTCTCACTGTTATAACTGATTTTAACAATGTCCAGAATGTCTTCAATAATCCCAACTATGGTCTTGAATTGGCACGTTTTCATTTGCATTCTGCAGTCCAAGACCATAATTGTGAAAAGTGTTTTGAATGTCAGCACTATCATCCTGATTTTGGGAAGTAAAACATTTAATCAACTGTCATCTCTTAAAATCTTTCTGTTTTTGCTCAATGCCCACTGCAGACCCAATGCAGGAGAAGGAATAAAAAAGAAATGAAAATGAGGTAAAAGATCCCCACCCACCCCCGCTTCTCTAGATAAAGCTTGAAAATCTCTGGCTGAAATCCAGAGGAATGTCAAACAGTCAACACATCCCCACCCCCAAATAAAGGATCTAGCTAAGCTCACCAATGCACTCTTACCTTGTATGATGCCTCTGATCCAGGATTGCAAAACAAAAGGGGGGGTCTCTCTTCTTCTTGGTGATGTTTTCTGTCTCAAAAGATGAAAGGGGAATGAAATTTTATCAACTGTCTATGAACAGGATGGTGAGCTTTCTAGCTGGATTATCTCTGAGTTCTTTTCTGGGATGAATCCAGTTTACTTGTTAGACTGAATAGAGCCAGGTTCCTCCCAATTCACTGAATCAATACAGGAACGCAAGCAAAGGTAGCCACTTACTCAGCTATTCTCCAGCCAATCAGGGTAGTCTTTATCCTCTTTGCCAGGTATTATACCCAGAAGACATGTCAAGTATTTATTATTTAAAAACAAAAGCAATTCTCCTTAGGAAGCCCAGTGTTACCAAGTTCTTAAATAAGTAATTAAAACTTCAGAGGCCAAAGGCTTGCAATAAATTCATTTCAGCATTCTGTGTAGAAGGTTTTGGACAAACTGAGGCCAAATCAGCTGGCAGCATCCATCTAACACTTTCAAAAACCTTGAATACTCTAGAACAATGATTCTCAACCTTGACTATTTTAAGGCATGTGGACTTCAACTCCCAGAATTCCACAGCCAGCAATGCTGGCTGTGGAATTCTGGGAGTTGAAGTCCACATGCCTTAAAATGGTCAAGGTTGAGAAACACTGCTCTAGAAGCTAATGCATTATGTTCAAAATTAGCTTTGCAAAGCATTGTAAAGAAGAAGCTATCAACTTCATCGATCATTCATATCGTTTCTGAACAATCCTTTGGTCCTGGGGATGTTCTGCTCTCTCCTCCTTATTTATAATTATATTAAGTAATAGTCAGGAACTGCTCCTCTATTGCCACATTTCAGATGCATTGAAAATGCATGTGGATATACAGTGTGTATATAAATAATTTCAGGTCTTTATGAATGGAAAAAACTCTTTTCTGTTCTGTTCTGTTCTATTCTAAATATTCTAGGTTCTTTTCAGCCACCATGTTTCAGGCAATCATGCTTTCTAGTTTCTGTTTTTAAATACTTTGGTTTAAAGAATTCCCCTTTGCCTCTCTCACACTTTTTAATGTGAATAGGAAAATATACTAAACAAAGATGCCATACAGCTATTTGGTGTCAGGTGGCATTGGTTTATGGGTCCAACTATTTTAATCTATGACAGTGGTTCTCAACCTTTTTAATGCCGCGACCCCCAACCGGTCGTAAGTCGAGGACTAAACTGGTCGTAAGTTGAGGACTAAACCGGTCATAAGTCGAGGACTACCCAACCGGTCGTAAGTCGAGGACTTTCCCTGCCTGGGAGCACCGCGCATGCGTGGTTCCACCCCCTGCGCCGGCCGACGGAAGACGGAGCAGGCCGACCACCAGCTGGCCCAGCTCAAGGGAGGTAAGGCACCTGCTGGAAAAGGGGAAAAAAATGGCGGACAGCCTTGCTTGGCGACCCCCGTGAAATGGTCGATCGACCCCAAATGGGGTCGCGACCCATAGGTTGAGAACCGCTGATCTATGAATTATAGTTTGTGTTCACACATGATATGCAACTTAGGCAATGATAATTTATTCAACAAACCATAGTTAAAGATCCAAATTGTTCTAATAGTTAGGGCATCATGCTAAAAACCTGGAGACTGTGAGTTCTAGTCCTGTGTTAGACATAAAGCCAACTGAGCAACCCTGCGCCAATCCATCTCTCTCAGCTCTACGGAGCAGACAATGGCAAACCACTTTTGAAAACATTGCCAAAGAAATTGCAGGGACTTGTCCAGGTATTTGCCAGGAGTCAAAACGGACTTGAAGATACTAATTTCCATTTTTTAAAGTTAAAATACAGCATAATTTGAGAACACTGGACTCTGCATAAATAAAATGAGCTCATTCCCTGGTTATTATGAAACCCCAATTTTCTTATCTGTGCTACAGTGGCAAGGTCGAGTACATGTAGCATGTCATAAAAAGAACACAACTGGGTCTCTTGGAAGTTTTTGCTGAATTGCTCTTACTTGGAGGCAAACTCGTTTCATGAAAACTGGCAAATATAAAATCTTTGCCCCTAGTGATAATTTATTTTTACTGGGCAAATCCATTTTTACAATTACTGATTTTATATTTTTATTAAATAAACAAAAAGGACATGTAAGATAGAAAGATTGTCCAACAGAGCTTCTGCTCATCCACTCTGATTGACTAATTACATTTTTCAGAGAAACTTTGAAGGAAGCTTGAAATGAATGACTCACTCCAAACCATTTATTGGATGCTTATGCCTTGTTATTTTCATTTATTTGGTCTGATTCCTTCTGCTTTTTATTGTTGTTTGCTGCACAAAATGATAAACTCTTTGTTTTTAATTTTTATTTTATCTCTGAAATAAAACCAATAAAAAATTTCCCTTTAGTGCACCTCAGCAAAGAGATTGATTGCTCCGTGCTGTTGCTGGCTTGAGGTGGAACAATTTCACGGCAACAAATGATGGGCTCCTGTTGTCCTTTCCCTCCCCTATTTGCATCATCACCTGCCGCTATCCTGAATGGAAGGGAAGAAAAGCTGAACAGGTAGTATATCCTTCCATGCACAACAGGGCTGATAATTATGGACTAATTCTTTCAAAGTTCTAGCCATAGGACTAAAGTGCTGAATGTCAGCACTGAATTAATTATTCTTACATTCAGTGGTAGCTCAGCTCAGTTCTGTTGGGACCTATGTTATGTCCTATGCTTGATTGACGGAGCAGGAATAGGAAACTGCACTGAGACCTTGGCAGACCCCGTGGCCTGCTGAGCCAGACAGGCTGTCTCTGAGTTACTGAGCATGTGTTTGAGCGGGAAAATACATTGCATTCATTGGCTGACAACGCCCCAGGGTAAATGTATGAAAGGGGCAGGACCATTTTGTAGTGAGTTCTGTTTTAAGCTTGAATAAAGAAGTACCTGTTTGTTACTCTGCCTCGTTCAATGCCTACCAATGTGCGAAACAGAACAACCTATGTGTAGGTATTCCACCTGGTTTTTCTTTTTACATCTTCCAGGTGAGAAAAGAAGGAATCTCAAAATGTAAACAATAAGGAGGAAACTATTCTAGGTGAGGGGGATTGCACTGATTTAACAACATACATCAGAAAATTGTGTAGCCAATAGATTAGCAAGAGAGGGAGCACTGATACCTTAGGAGCAGGTTCTAAAATTGCGAGAATGTATACGTTACTGTCAATGTGTGAAATTAGGCATTTATAGAATGCCTAGGAAATCTATAGAATGCCAAAAATGGGACATCAAAGTATGAAACACTTAATATTTCACACATTTCCTAGGCATTCTATGCCGTGCCAAAAGCAAACTGGGAAAGTATAAAATACTCCCACTAAAATGCCATTCTAGCCTTCCTTGTTGCAACAGGTAGGTCAACAGTGGTCTTTTTTCTTGTTTTTTTTCCCAGTAAGTCAGTCCTATACTTTATTTTGCATTTCTTCTTCATTTTCACATATGCCTTTTCAATAAAGATTTAGGGTTAATGATCAGTGGTGGGATTCAAATATGTGAACAACCAGTTCTCTCTGTGGATGCCGCTTCCAAAAATCCGTTCTGGGCCTGGGCAACAAAAAATTAGCTACTGGTTCTACCGAAGTGGTGCGAACCGGCTAAATCCTATCACTGGTTATGATTAGCCTAACCCTAACCCTAACCCCAACCCTTTTCATGACTCTCTTTTCATATTTTGTCTAAATAGTTCTTGCCATTCTGCATAATGCCTAGGTTTTATACTGTATACAATGCCTAGGAAAAGTATATAGCATATTAAAATAACACAGATATTTCATACTTTGCAAAAAAAAAAAACCCTCACATATTCTACAGATTTCCTAGGCATTCTGTATAATGCCAACTTTTCACACATTGGTGGTAACATATACATGGCCAAACCTCATCTTCTTATGTCCAGTGGAGTTTACTCCCAGGTCTACATAAGAAGTGGATGCTGATCAGAGGTAACGCATGCTTTGAAATGCAGACTGCCCTTCCAATTTGGAACTTGACAGCCTTGGAGCCTATTTTTGCCACCACCAAATTCACTGAAGCCCCCTACCAAATTCACCCTTGGTATTCAATGTGACAGATCCTCCAAAGTGACACAGGAGCTGAAAATCATGCAAAAATTCCTACAGCAATACAAAAGCTTTCTTTTTTTAAAAAAAAATCATCTGATTCCTACCTTTCAGAAGAAGAGAAGCAGCTGTGAAACCTTTGCTGCTGTGGAACTATAGAAGTGATAACTTTGTAGAAAACCTATAATTGATCTTCCACGAGACCAATATTCCCATGAGCAAGAAAAATACACACAAAGACCCAAAAGCCTCTGCCACTGACATTTCAGATCCCACAGGCAGCAACAAGAGAACTGGCCCTGGAGGCCAAAAACCTCCAGCCACATAAGAGTCCTACAGCAGAACAGATGTTGCTCGGCAGATCACTGGCATTTTTAGTCCTTCTTCCATGTCCACTAGGTTGTTTGCATGGATATCTTCTCCCAAAAGAGCACAAACAATATTACTTACTAGTTGGAACACCATAAGTCGCTTCAACATGCCTCAGTGTGGGCTACTTATGAGATATAGCATAGGCCCAGGGCAAACAGGAAATGGGGCATTTTTATATCATGATAAGCAAGCCATGTGAATGACCACTATAGCTTTCTGGGGGACTAACAGGGCAGCCACTGGGAGGCAATTCCAGAAAGAACCTCAACTCTGAAGTCTTTCTTACCCCCAGCTTAGTGATGACTAAGATAATGAAAATGAAGCCCATCCATATATACGTGTTTATGTTCATGTTCACTGAACTGACTTGGATTTTATTTTTATTTTATACGAAAAAATGCTAATTATGTGTATTTAATATTTCAGCAACTTCTTGAATAATTCCATTATGCATTTTGTGTCTACTCTGTTTTTATTAGGATATATGGTGACTGATTCTGCTTTTATCTTTATTTTTACATTTGTTCTGTTGTTACACAGATTGATTACATCTCTTTTGGGGTCTTTTATTCCTGGTTTTCTTGTCTGGTTAAATGTTTGCTGTTAAGGCCAACCCTAGTAAGAAAGGCAAGTACAATCTATTATTTAGGAAATTCTCATGGCAAGTACAATATGTGTTGGCAGTGGAGGCATCCTGCGGATCCTGTCAACCTGATTATTCCAGCTGGAGGGGTCCAGGAGGTGGGTCTTTTCTGCTGTTGCTCCTGCCCTCCAGAACATCTTGCTCCCCAATGTCAGGTTGCCTCCAACCTTCCTATCCTTTTGTAAGGGCTAAAGATGTGGCTCTGGTAGTTGGCCTGAATGGGGAACAGCACAGTGGAGGTGGTTGATCGAGTAACAACAGATCCCATCTCCTCCCACTCTGCCTCCACCCTGCCCATGTGTCCTTAGGTTTTAATGTTTGATTTTAATTTATTTATGTTTTAACTGTATATGTGTAGATACATTTTATGACTATAAGCCATCCAGAGTTACCCTATGCTGAGATGGACAGCCAATACATTTTATAAATAAATAAATATGACAAGGCTGAGTTTGAAGGGGAGGGTCAAGTGTGTCATCAGTTTGGAATCCCTTCATGCCCACCAGAGATCCAGCCTGGAAGTCCAGCCTTCCTTAAATTCTGTTGATTCTTATCTACTGCCAAGTTGCCTTGATCCTTGCAGTGATCTAGGATGCATTAAACTTGTACTCATTTGAACAACCTTGGTTCCTGATTTCTTGCACCTGACATGACAATGTGGAAAAAGATTGCACAACTTTGCAATTCATGTCCTTAGCAACTTAAATTTTATTTTTAAAATGTGAATATTTGAATAACAATCAACGTACTGTGAATTAATTGAAGAAATAATAATAATAATAATAATAATAATAATAATAATAATAATAATAATAATAATAATAATAATAATAATAATAATAATAATAATAATAATAATAATAATAATAAAGTTAGAAGGGACCTTGGAGGTCATCTACTCCAAATCCCCTGCTCAGGCAGGAAACCCTATACCATTTCAGACAAATGACTGTCCAGTCTCTTTTAAAAAACTTCCAGTGTTGGAGCATTCACAGCTTCTGGAGGCAGGTTGTTCCACTGGTTAATTGTTCTAACTCTCAGAAAGTTTCTCCTTAGTTCTAGGTTGATTCTCTCTTTGGATAATTTCCATCCAAGTATTTTTCTTTTGGGTAAAGCAGGAATTGAGATTAGTTTTACTATAATCAGGAAGTGAATGTGACAGAGTCAGAAGAACAAACTGCTTCAATTTAATAAAATTCAATAAAAATCTTCTGAAAGAAATCCAATATTCCTATAAAGCCATATCTTTATAAAGCCACATGAAATTCCAAATTAACTTTTAAGCTCTCAACTTGTAACCTCTTCCACTTTTTAATTAGACACCATAGTAAAAATATGGAAGAGAAAATTAATGCAGTTTCAACCATGTATGTCTTATACTATAGTCTTCAACTGAACTGAAAGAAGCAGAGTATTTGCCAGCATTTGGTGCCATAGGCAAAACATAAAATCAATTCTCCGTACCCAAATCCCAAAGAAAATATACTTTATATTTTAAAACTGTAGATTGCTTTTTGTGGAACTCTTGATGCTGTCTGAACTTAGTGGTTTGCTGTATACATTACCTTACCCAGCTAAGTAATATGATCAGTGCAAGTGAGTGTGGTATTGGCTTCATCTTTATATGCAGTAGTTTGCTCTGCCAGATTTGGTGGAGTGTAGTTTCCTCCATGGTGGTTCTATAATTAGAGTATTGTTTTCAGCCTGATTGTTTGCAATGGATGGAAACTAATCAAGGAGAGAACCAACCTAGAACTAAGGAGAAATTTCCTGACAGTTAGAACAATTAATCAGTGGAACAACTTGTCTCTAGAAGTTGTGGGTGCTCCAACATTGGAGGTTTTTAAGAAGAGATTGGACTAAAAGATTTTCTATTCCTACTGAAGATCTGGGTTTTTACTTATAAAAAAGTAAAACTGAAAAGATTATAAAAACTTTGGACTTAAAAGAAAAATTTAAATGGTAGGGGCGACATCTTGTGGCTACACCTGATATTACAACTTGTTATTGCTTACAAGAGACTTGGCCAGTAGCCCAGACAATAAAGATTTATGCAACCTTGAGACATCAGCTGTGAGAAGCCTAGCTGTGTTCTATATTCAGTGACAAACAATTTTTTTTTGCATTCTCTGGTTCTAAGGCTTTTAACCTAATACACTACTAAGAGAATATGCTAGAACAATTAATCGGTGGAACAACTTGTCTCTAGAAGTTGTGGGTGCTCCAATATTGGAGGTTTTTAAGAAGAGATTGGACAACCATTTGTCTGAAATGTTATAGGGTTTCCTACTTGAGCAGGGGGTTGAACTAGAAGACAGCCAAAGTCCCTTACAACTCTGTTATTCTGTTATTCTGTTTGGTGTTGATCCCTGCTTATCTGAATGTGGACTGTTACAGTAGTCTTTTTAGTTTTTTATTGCCTCTTTTGAATGGTATGAAATCTAATCGGGGAACCATCAAAGAGGAACATACATTCCCACCAAAACTGGCAGGAGAAAGTAGTACATAGAAACAAGGAGCAAACCTCACACTTGTTCGCACTGATGATGTTACCTTCTTGGGTAAGGAAATGCCTGCAAGCTAACAATCAAGCTCACAGTACCAGAACTACACAGATCAACCACAAGCAATGGATATCAGGGTTTTTTTTCTTGAAATTTGATAGCCCACTTAATTAGGCACTCAAGGTGACTGCCTAATTTGCCTATATAAACATACCACTGTAAGATACAGATACAGATATGGAAATTCATTTCTGTCAGGTGCAGAATTAGAGTATGCTGGAATAAGGCTTTTGTTTTGGTATTTTCTGAAAGATCTTCCCACAGTCCATTATTGAAGTCCATTATTAAAAGATCTCAGGCTGACTGAGGTCAATTATAGAAGCAGACAACCTGTGACAAAATATGATATCGACTTCCGCTTCCGGGCCCCATTCCCGGTTGAGTCAGAAAGAGGCGGGGATCGTACCCGGTGGCCCGTTTCTCCGCGTCGGAGGTCTGGAGGAGCCCGGCGGGCCCCCTGCGGGCGAGGGCCCCTCCCGGCCCAGATCTTTGGTGAAAGTTTCAGATCTGTGGATGATCAGCATCTATCATGGCTTACCAACTGTATAGAAACACCACCATGGGAAACAGTCTTCAGGAAAGCCTGGATGAGCTCATTCAGTCTCAGCAGATCACTCCCCAGCTCGCTCTTCAAGTCCTCCTACAGTTTGACAAAGCTATCAATGCTGCATTAGCACAGCGGGTCAGAAACAGAGTCAATTTCAGGGGCTCTCTGAATACGTACAGGTTTTGCGACAATGTTTGGACCTTCGTACTGAACGACGTGGAATTCAGAGAGGTCACCGAGGTGGTGAAAGTGGATAAAGTTAAAATCGTGGCCTGCGATGGGAAAAATACGGGTTCGAATGCTGCGGAGTGAAGGGGGATTGGGGCCTCTGAGCCCACGCGGATGTGATGGGCAGGGCTTCCCGGGGAGCAGACTGGACAAAGAAAGACTCTGTCAGGAGTTGTTTTAATAATGTAGGCAAAGCTCACTTTTTCTGGAAGGCCTTGTGGAACTGTCTTAGCAAGGTCCCATAAGGCACCTCCGGGCGTTGGGTCGGTGATGAAGATAAGCAAGCTTGCTTTTTTAAAAAAAGAGGATCAAAAATAAGGATGAAACATACACAGCTACTTTTGGGTTCATCAAGGTCACCAATAAATATTTTATTTAAAACTTTAAAAAAAAACAAACCTTGACAAAATATAACCCAGAACCTCAGATAACATGAGCAGTGCTAAGAGATGCTGGGAGATGTTCAGCAATTACCTGAAGGATTCAAGATTCCTGTGATAATGCTAATCCACAACTGGTTTAGATGAATTGAGACTCAAGTCTGAGATGCAATCATTTTCTTCATGACCTTCCTTAAAGCCTGCTTGATATCTTTGTTCCTCAGGGTATAGATCAAAGGGTTCAGGAGGGGAGTGACAAAGGTATATATAAGAGCCAGTTTCCTATCCTCATCCTCTGAAGTGCTGGACTTGGGACGCAGATACACAAGGCTGCAGACTCCATACTGTAGGATCACAACTGTCAGGTGGGAGGAGCAGGTGGAGAAGGCCTGGTGCCGCCCAGATGTGGACTTAATTCGGAGAATGGCAACTACAATATAGACATATGATATGCAAATCAGAAGAAAGGGGATTGTTAAAACCATGATGCCAACACCATATAGGGCAGTTTGGTGGAGATGGGTATCAGCACATGCCACCTGTAGAACTGGCGGTACATCACATAGGAAATGATTGATCTTGGGCTGGTAACCACAGAAAGGCAAGCTAAAAATCAAAGCAGTTAGCTGCAGACACAGTGCTATGGAAAGGATCAGGGAGCCAATCACTAGCCACCTGCAGACCGTCCAGGTCATGATGAGGGTGTAGCGAAGTGGGTGGCAGATGGCTACATAGCGATCATAAGCCATGACAGCCAACATAAAACAATCGGTGCCCCCTAGTGTTGTAAAGAAGAACATCTGGATGCCACAGTTCACCAATGCGATTGTTCTGTGGAAATCAGAAATGCTAGCAAGCATTTGAGGTACTACCACAGTGGTATAACAAATTTCCAGAAAAGAGAGGCAGGCCAGGAAGAAATACATGGGGGTGTGCAGGAAATGGACAGTGCAGATAACCCAAAGGACAGAACAGTTACCAAAAATGATTGTGATATATAACAAAAGAAAGAAAATGAAAATAAGATGTTGTATCTCAGGAACAGTAGAGAATGCCTGGAAGATGAACTCATGGGCCATGGACTGATTATCCCAGTTTGTAATTGTCAGATACATCTTCTCTGTCATTAAAGAAAAAAACAAGAAGGAAAACCAGTTAAATAGTAATATGTCTTTTCAAATGTTTAAAAAGCCACGTCCTATGGACTGTTTTGATACTCAGATCTGATACGTGAAATCTCAGTGGTTAATCCTAGACTGTTCACTTCTCTTCATCTCCTAAATTAGGCTGTACCCAAGCAAATTCCAGCACATCCAGGATATTATTATTTTTAGATGAATACAATATCAATTGTGCAAATCTGACCTAATAGATATAAAACTGATATTTACAGAGCTTGTATTACCTGTAGGATACAAGCATTTCACCTGTGTTTTTCTTTTTGAAAACAAGCTCTTACTATTATCAGGAGTGGGCAACATTTTCATGAGTGTATTTTCAGCTGCTCTGATGTCAGAAGGTTTCAGACCCAAGAGAACAAGGGTGGAAGAGTTGAAGGATAGGCTGAAAATACCACAGATTTGATTGAGATTATTTAGTAAAACAGCTGGCATCCCTGCGCATAAATAGCATTTCATTTCACAGCACTTTACAGTTCCAATAATTCAGCTCTCACAAACTTACCTCCATAAGAGAACCAGTATTTATTTCAGAGCATTTTTTAATTCCCATGGTCCAGCTTACCCCCATCAGAGAACCAGGTCATCTCAGTCCCTACTAATAGTTTTAGTATAATATCTGCTTGTCTTCCCAAGGAAGCTCCTTTTTCACTTCCAGCTTTGGCCCATTGCAGTGTTGCCCCCTTTGAGCCTGTGACAAGGAAGCAAGGTGAGGAAGGGGAGAGGGCAGCTATTGGCTTCCCTTCTTTGGCACGCCAGCTGTCCAGGTTGTATTCCTAGGATATATCACTGGTGCCATAGTAGAAACCTGCAAAGAGTTTGCTGCAAAACTTTGGGTAAAGAGAGCAGGTTTATACTAGGTGAGGTCAGGGAGAACTTATTTCTAGTTAGAAACCTTTAGGGTTAAAATAAGAATGAGTATGGCAAAAGTACACTATGCCGATCTGTCATTAAATTAATACATTGCCATAAACCATGATTTATTTTACCTGTTATTTGTTGAATAAGTTTTAAGGGCTGAATTCATATTTAGCACAAAAACAGTCTCCTTTGAGTAGAGCTCAGGTCTACTCCTTTGAGTAGAGCTCAGGTCTACTCCTTTGAGTAGAGCTCAGGTCTACTCCTTTGAGTAGAGCTCAAGTCTACTCCTTTGAGTAGAGCTCAGGTCTACTCCTTTGAGCAGAGCTCAGGTCTACTCAATGGACCTTTCATGGACACATCCAGGTCATTTTCCCAGCAAGGGAGTAAAAATAGCTTGCCACTGTCTTTTAGATGTTTATAATTTCCTAGTTGAGCCTTGATTCTGCTTAATGGAATGCCATTCAAGTATTAATCATGCGTAGCCTTGCTTTGTTTCCCACAGCAGATAGTGTCATACATGCCAAAAGCAAAAAGCACAGTTATAGAATCTAGACCTATCTTGTGTGTACAATTCAGTGTTCAGGATTTTATAGGTATTACAGATTTAAATTACTCAACATCTATGCTGCCAGCCTTTGTGTTCTGAGTAGAAGTAATTTTAAGAGCTGTGAGAAATCTACAATTTTAGCTACTTTTTAAAAAGATGATAGCTTTAATATAGTTTTCTACTGTTTATTTTTCAGGGAAAAATAAAAAATCTGGTCGAAGAAAAGTGATTGGATAGAATAGAAATGTGAAGCTGAAAAATATTTACAAGGAATAGAACAGCATTACATTTACTGAAAAATTCCTGAAATAAAACACCCCAACAGTCTGAAAGATTAGAGAGCATCGATTGTCATATTCTCAGTTAATCTTTGCAATTTTCTCATTTTAAAGGTAAATTATTTATATAAAAATAGCATTGCTTCTAAATAAATGTAGTCTGTACATTTCCCATATTGATTGCTAGATCATAAACCTATAGCTAAACTGATTATATCATCCATTCCCCTTCTGCCTTTCTCACTGTTACAACTGATTTTAGCAGTGCTCAGAATGTCTTCATTATACGCAACTATGGTCTTGAACTGGTACATTTTCATTGTCGTTTTGAATGTAATCCAAGAGCATAATTATGAAGAATGTTCTGAATGTCAGCAAAATCAGTCCTGAATTTGGGAAGAAAAGCATTTAAACAACAACCATCTCTTAAAATCTTCCTATTTTTCCTCACTGCCTACTGCAGACCCTATGCAGGAGATGCAATAAAAAGGAATGGAAAATGAGGTAAAAGAACCCTTCCCCCCTGCATCTCTAGATGCTGGAAAAGGAATAAAAAGCTATTTAAAATGAGTTAAAAGTAAAATCCCTGCATCTCTGCATGAAGCTGGAAAATTTCTGGCTTAAATCTTGTGAAGTCCTTGACATTCAAAGTCCACTCAACTCTCCCAGAAACAGACCAAAGATCTAGCAAAGCTAAATAATGTACTCTTCTTACCTTGTAAGATGCCTCTGATCCAGGACTACAAAAGAGCTCTCTTCTTCTTGGCGATGTTTTCTGGATCAAAAAGTGAAAGGGGAATGAAATTTCATCAAATATCTATGAACAGATAGGTGGGGGGTTTCTAGCCCAGCTTTCTAGGTGGGTTATCCGTGAGTCCTTTCCTAGGATGAGTCCAGGTTACTTGCTAGATTGAGTATAGTAATCAGGTTCCTCCCAATTCACCGAATCAGAAATGGAAGGCAAGCAAAGGTAGCCATCTCTTCATAGCCATTATCTTTTCTCCAGCCAATCGGAGTAGTCTTTGTCTTCTTGCGAGATATTATCCCCAGTAGACATGCCAAGTATTTGTCATTTAAAAAAAACAAACAGTTCTCCTGTGGCATCCCAGTGTGACAAAGTTTTTCAAGAAGCAATAAAAACTTCAGAAGCCAAAGGCTTGCAAGAAATTCATTTCAGTATTCTGTGTAGAAAGTTTTGGACCAACCGTGGTCAAGATGTAGAAGAACAATAAGACCTGGTTAATATAACTACTTCACATCATTTCTTTGTTGTCCATCCTGTTCTCAATGTTTTGAGAGTAGTAATTTTGATAGTCGAAAGTCTATTCTATCTGCCCTTTCTCTGTCTCAAAGAGTCAATAGCCAGGGTCTACATAAGTATTTCAAAGGCCTTCAATATTCTAAAAACTAGTGCATCATGTTCAGAATTAGCTTTGAAAAGCATTATGAAGAAGAAACGATCAACTTAAACAATATTTCTGAACAATCTTTTTGTGCTGGGGATACTCTTTTCTCTCGTCCGTATTTATGATTATATGGCATAATAATCAGGACCTGATCTTACTATTGTCACATTTCAGATGCATATGAATATTTAGTATGTATATAAATAGCTTCATGTACCTATTCACAAAGAAAGCTGAAACCCTATAAATAAATATAGATTTTTAAAAGAAATTTATAAATCCTATTATAATTTATCAAAAAGCACAAAATCAGAAATGAATTCTTTTATAGCTATACAATCATGTGCACCATAGCCATTGTTATATCCTGCAATATGATAGTGTTTGTATATTGATTAAAATTAAAACAGTTATTAACTTAAGAACTGCCAAGATGTGAGTAGGTTTCAACAATCAATAAAAGGGAACAATCAGGTGTTCATCAGTTGTGATCCTGTGGAGCTTAGGGGAAGAAACTAATGGGGGATGACACACTAGAAGCTGGAAAGGATATTCATGCTAAACATGGCAGTCTCTGATTTATCCACATTAAGGTGATAGGATAAGCAACTGGATAAGATGAAGATTACATCTCTTTTGTCTATGCATCATGATCAAAGATCACCAAGGAGCAATAAATAGCATTGTAACAATGATACTAAAATAATTTTGAAGCTTATAAACATAATAGAATTCAGGATTTATGAGAGATACATTCTATATTGAGGAAATTTTCAGGGCTGAAATCCACCATGTTATATTGTATTGTATGTTGTATTATATTGTTATATTATATTATAAAGAATGAGAAAACAAAAAATTTGAACCATTGAAGTGCACTGCCATTGACATCTAAGTAGATAGCAGTTACTACTATCATACGTGAAAACACTGCTGTCAGGTTCAAAAGAACGCAAGGCATTGGGATGTGGCCACCAAAATGTTCAGAATTTATGGAAATGCTTTTGAATGGCATGCACCAAATCCTGTTTGACATGGAGAAGATTATAGTGCTGAACGTCAGTACTGAATTAATTACTCTTACATTCAGTGGCCAGCTCAGCTCAGTTCTATTACAGTAGGGACCTATGTGTAGGTTTTTCTTTTTACATCTTTCTCCAGTTGAGGAAGGAAGAAATGTGGAGCTGTAAAGAATATGCTCTAGTGAAGAAACTATTCTAGGTGAGGGAAATTATATTGACTAAACAATATTCATCAGAAAAGTGTGTGGCCAATAGATCAGAGCAAGAGAAGAAGCAATGATATCTAAGCAGCAGGTTCTAAAATTGTGAGAAGAACGTCATCTTCTGTCCAGAGGACTTTAATCCTGGTCTACATGACCTACATGGTGGTTTGTTGGAACAAAAGCTGGGAAATATAGACCACCCTAGCAGTTTAGGCTTGAGGCTTTTTTTTTTTTTTTTTTTGCTGCTAACAACTGCACTGAAGCTCCCCACCAGATTGGTATCCAATGTGGCAGATCCTTCAAAGTGACGCAGGAGCTGAAAATCATGCAGAAATTCCTACAGCAATGCAAAAGTTTTCATTAAAAAAAAAAAATCAGCTGATACCTAACCTCCAGGGGAAAAGAAGCATTTGTGAAACTTTTGCTTTTGTGGGTCTGTCATAATAATAATTTTGTGTAAAACGTATGATTTATTGATTTATTTATTTACTTTAAAAATTTTATTTATTTATTCAATTTTTATGCCATCCATCTCCCGTATAACATGAACATGGATAGCTTACAGGTTATAAACAAATAGAAGAACAATTAAAATATATTAACAATTTAAAACTAAGCGGATTAAAATTTTACAAACTATTCAAAAAACCCAAACTAAGAAATGGACGGGATGGGGATGTGGTCTTCTTATCCCGTCAACCACTCTAGCAGTGAGCGCTCCTTCAGAGCCTCAAGCCAACTGTCAAAGCCAAGTTTTAATTGCCTTCTAGAAGGCGAAAAGGGCGGAGCAGTTCTTCCTTCCAGCGGTAGAGTGCTCCACAATGGCTCATTTCCTTTAATTGATCTTCCATTAGATCTAATTGATCTTCCATGAGACTATACTCCCATGAGCAAGCAACATACATCCAGAGACACAAAGTCTGTGCCATTGACATTTCAGATTCCTCATGCAGCAACAAGAAAACTGGCCCTGGAGGCCAAAAGCCTCCAGCCACATAAGAGTCCTACAGCAGAACAGATGTTGCCCAGAAGATCACTGCCATTTTCAGTCCCTCCTCCATGTCCACTAGGTTGTTTGCATGGGAGTCTTCTCCCAAAAGAGCACAAACAATATTACTTACAAGTTGGAACACTGTAAGCAGCTTCAACCTGCCTCAGCAGGTTATGAGATTGAGGCTCCACTATGAGAAGATGCCAAGGGGAAACAGGAAATGGAGCATCTTTATGTCATGATAAGCAAGCCGTGTGGATGACCTCTATAAATTTCTGGGGGACTAAACAGCAGCTATTGGGAGGCAATTCCAGAGAGAACCTCAACTATGAAGTATTTCTTACCCCCAGCTTAATGATGAATAAGATTATGAAAATGAAGCCCATCCATGTACACATGTTTATGTTCATGTTCACTGAACTGACCTGGACTTTATTTTTATTTTATATGAAAAAATGCTAATTATGTGTATTCAATATTTCAACAACTTCTTGAACAATTCCATTATGAATTTTGTGTCCACTCTGTTTTCATTAGGATATATGGTGACTGATTCTGCTTTTATCTTTACTTTCACATTTGTTCTGTTGTTACACAGGTCGATTGCATCTCTTTTTTGATCTTTTATTCCTAGTTTTCTTGTTTGGTTAAATGTAGGCTGTTAAAATCAACCCTAGTAAAAAATTATGTAAGGCAAGTGCAATCCATTATCTAGGAAATTCATCATGCAATGCAGAAAGAAATGGTACAGCTGTGCAATTCAATACTATTAGACTAGAGACTTAAATTTTATTGTTAAAATGTAAATATTTGAATAACAATCAACTTACTGTAAATTAACATCATTTCTTTCTTGTCCATCATGTTCTCAATATTTTGAGAGCAGTAATTTTGGAAGTCGAAAGCCTATTCTATCTGCCCTTTCAAAGAATAAATTGCCAGGGTTTATATAACTAATTCAAAGGCCTTGGATTCTCTAGAAGATAGTGCAACATGTTCAGAATTAATTTTGCAAAGCATCATAAAAAAGAAACTATCAATTTACAAGTTGGAACATGTAAGTGGCTTCAGCCCACCTCAGCGATGGGCTACCTATGAGATTGAGGCTCCACTATGAGAATATGCCCATGTAAAACAGGAAATGGGCCATCTTTATGTCATATTAAGCAAGCTGGGTGAATTGACTCAGATTTTATTTTATTTATTATTTATATGAAATAAATACAAATGATGTGTATTTAATATTTCAACAACTTCTTGAAGAATGCCGTTATGTACTTTGTGACTACTCTGTTTTCATTAGGATATGCAGTGATTGATTCTGCTTTTATATTTAATTTTTACATTTGTTTTCTTGTTAACATTATTCTTGTTGAATTATTGCATCTCTTTTGGATCTTTCATTCCTAGTTTTATTTTTTAGATAAATTTGTGCTGTTAGAGCCAACCCTAATAGTTCCCTCCCTCCCATCCAGGACATAGCACAGAAGTGTTGCTTGAGCAGGGTCCGTAAGATCATCTGTGACACTACACATCCTCTTCATGACCTGTTTTCCTTGTTACCTTCTGGGAGGAGGGGGCTTCGTGGTATCCGAAGGAGAACATCCAGATTCAGCCAGAGTTTCATTCCATACAGCATTAACCTTGTGAACTCTCAAGCTTCCTCCTCCTGTTATATATTCAAGATGGACAGTATTTAATATTTATTTATTATGTATATGTAGGGATGTGGGTCTATACATATGTTGTTCATAGTATGCTTAGGTGTGTGTCATGTGTTTCACTTTGAGAGCGGGCAACTAAATTTCATTTTTGATGTGTGCCGTTGTGTCCACAGTAAAAAAATGGCAATAAAGGTTATCTTATCTTATCTTATCTTATCATCTTATCTTAACATAGTAGAAAGGTTACTTCTTATTTTTAGGCTGATTAGCATCAATCAGATTTGCATGCAAAATACTGTCAAAAATCAAACACATATGACCAACAAGAAAATAAAATTTATTGCTCTTTGTGTATCATTTAATTGTTTAGAAGCGAAGATAACAAAGACATACTTCATCAGTGTGTATGACAATTTAAGAAGATTAAGCGGAGGATGAATATTCAAATAATCTGGCAAGAGGCTGCTTGCATACATACTGTACATAAGATTTAGCAGATTAAAAAGATAGATGACTGATTTTGCTAGGGCATTATGATACTAACCCTGAGAGATGAGCTATTTATATAAAAGATACCTTAATGGAACTCTGCTGCCTGAGCCAATCAGAATGAGCAGAATCAGATGGGCAAGATGTAGTGTAGCACAGGGAGAAGTACACCCTTTCCATATCGTTTACTCCACAGACTATACTTGCATCTGTAATGCAATTTTGCCCAAGTCTAGCACTAAAAAGCCATTGATTTCAAGATGCATTGGTATATCTTCCCCTTGTCATCTAAACAAAATTTTAAATGAGATTATCCTACTCAGAACAGTTTTATCCATCCTGATCAGGAAGTAAGCCTAAGTGACTTTTGAAAGATTTTCTATAATTTACAGCATATCTACTTCAAGATAACATAGGTTTCTGCTATTAGTTACAAAAATGATAGAAATAATGAAAGATATTTCTGCAGATGAATATGTATTAGTTAAAAAACCAACTTATTATCAGCTGAAAAAAAACTCAAAAAACTTTTCAGAGAAGAAGCTACTATTTTGTTTCATTTTAATGTGTGTTTATGTGTGTATGGAGAGAGAGAAAGAGAGAGAGAGAGAGAGAGAGAGAGAGAGAGAGAAGCTGCTCTTAATGTTTCTAAAAAACACAAATACCCAGATAATGAATTCTAGTAAAGTTATTTAAGTTCAACACAAAAGGTACATGCCTAACAGCTGATTAATTTGAAAACATTAAAGTGTAATAGTGTGCGATAATATTTAATGTTGCCTAATTTGGTGGAGTTTTTTTTTTACTCAAGAGAAAATCTCAGGAAGCTCTATACGTCAAGGAATTGTCCTGAGGCTTACAGTCTTAACATTCTTGGGAAGAGTAATGTTTCACATACTTTGAAGTTAAACAAAGAGTTTTTTAAAGCAAGAGTCACAGTAGGTTTTACCATTCTGCTCCTGAAAAATACCATTGTACAACTGAGTAAGGCAAAAGGCACAAACAAAGTGCTCTGGGTGAAACTTGTGCCCCATGGCACTGACACATCGCCCAACAATCGGTTTTCCACAACCATGGCACACTGTTCCCTGATGGTGGTGGAAGTGAAGCTCACAGTAGGGCTGGCCTTTTAGTTCGAAGAAAGAACCATCAGTAAAACTGCAGCAACAATCCTGAAAACAGAGGAAAGGAGCCTGTGTCAGGGCATAAAAAAATATTTCTGAGATTGGCATACGGTTAGATTCTTCCCAGTGCTGCATTGGGCAAGGGCACATTGGTTGCTAGTCCACTACTATTTAAAATAAATAAGTTTGGCTGGTTTTTTTCCCCTCTAATTCATCATTTTCTTCTTGGAATTATGTTTGAAACATAAACCCATCCAGGATAGAAGCTTACAAAAACAGCTAATCCTGCCCAAGGTTTTTCAATGCAGGAATCCAGGTCAACATATAGACACTCAAGAATGGAGCCACTTTCTGCTAATATGACAGTTCAAACTGTTGCAGAGCGTCTTCCCCTTTTAACAAAACTAATGTGCTGCCACCAATATTTGGATAGTGGGTATATGTGTGTATGTGTATATATGTAGGTATGTGTGTACACACACAAAAATACACACATGCTTTATAGCACAGGTTTAATATCAGATTTTAATATTTTTAGTTTGAGAGACTTTCCTATAGCAAAATACAAATAACAAATTAACTAGCTGGGGATTTAAGAAGTCTAATTATATTCAAGATTGTGACCAAAGTCTATTTAGAGCCCCTTAAATATTGGCTGTACCACTAACCCAAATGCCCCCACATAAATGTCCCATAACTACCGTACGTCTACATACTTACTCTGCACACAAAACATTCAGGGTGCCATACAGCATCCAGAGCTGACAAATATTGATTCATCACAGGACGATCACAGCCTCTGCATTTGGGAGAAAAAATGCTCTGGAAATCTTTCTCGCAGTATGGCTTTCCATCTTTCACATGGTAAACTACAGGAAAAGGTTTGGGAAGATAATAATTAAAAACAGTGAATTCCTCTCACACAGACACAAAGGCATGCTATCTCTTTGATTGGAAAAGCAGTAGGAAAGGAGAGACTCTTTTGTTAGGGTCCCTGATCTTCAGCCTAGTTCAACTCTGATCTGTTAAAGATCTTGCTACAAAGCAAGAACTATTTTGACATATAGTTGTTTTTATGAGTTCTTACAGATGCATGTTTTGCCATAAAGGCAGGAAGAAACAGGATAGAGACAGGAAGAAAAGAGAAATGGAGACTTAAGAGACTGGTAGAAAGGAATCTGTAATTAATGGCTTTCTCTTAGCTTTCATACAAGAAATGCAGTGGAAGATATTACATCACCAGCATTTAACTCTAACTAGATTAGCATGAATGATCCATAGTCATTCATCAAATTGTTATAGGGCTTAGAATCAGAAAGGAATATTTTTTTCAGTTGCGGTAGACTTATGAAAAGGTAGTGAATTCCTGGAAGATACTATTTAAAGAAGTTAGAATAACAACAAACAAAAGAATAATAACTAAACAAAAAGTAGAATGTGTTCAATTCACATTGTGGAATTGAATGATTACATTGTGATTATTGCATATTATTGAGGGAGATAATTCTAAATAAAAAGGAGCTTATTATATTCTTACTTCTGGCTGCAGAATTGAAAGTTGCTCAAAACTGAAATTTCTAGATAACTTATCATTGAATAATTGGCATGCAAAAGTATGGTTAATTGTTCTTATGGAAAAAGTGACTGATAAAATTTGAATGCTGACTTCTCTAAGCGATGAATCACATTTTTATTGGTTCTGGAAAAATTAAATACTAATAATAATATTGTGCTACTAATAATAACTCTTCTATTGATAAATTGAATGTCATAAGTAATCTATGATTAAATGTTGACAGTTTGGCACTGTTATTTTATATTCTTGTTTCTTTTTGGCTTTACAGAATATTAAACATTAAAAATTAAAAACAGATTGTGATATTCTACAATATACAATAAAGGAAGCAATACATTTTAATGCATGCATGAATGACTTACAAATTAAAAAGTCTAGTTCTAAAAATAACACCTGTAATGGAATAGCTATGGCTAAGCAATGATGAATTGAGATAAGCGGGCAAAGAATTTGGTTATAGGTTGTGTATAATATTGTGACCATGACCACATGTGCCCTAAGTCTATTTATTTGCTGGGGTTTTTGAATAATGGTAGCTTGATTGCTTCCTGGGAAAAAAGTGTCCAAAATGGCCACATAAGGCTGCACTTCAGTGTCTGTATGATGGGCAATGAAGCTACCCCTGTGTTCTTGTCACACCCTTCATTCTCTATTTCCAGATGAGCCTCCACTCACAGCCAGAGGAGGTGTACTCAGGGAGCCAGACTGATAAGGACTGAGTTTCTCAGCCAAAGGCAGCCAGGAACCTCCAGTTAGAATGTATCTTGGATAGTTACCTTCTGTATACCATAAATAGCTAGATAGACAGACAGTGACTAAATATTTCTGCTGGTTTCCAAGGTTTAAAGACTGAATTACAACATTGTCTTACAGAACACAGAATAACAGAACTGGAAGCGACCTTGGAGGTCTTCTAGTCCAAGTCTTAACTTTATTATTTATTGTTGATTAATAATAATTAATGATTTGTTAATAATTATTTATTATGCATTATTTCATTGCATAGCTTAGTAAAAGAAATGTTATTATAATCTGATTCACCGGAGTAGCCTTTTAAGATGAAACAGAAAAGGCGCGATAAACTGGCAAAAATGACCTCATATCTCTGTGGAGCAGCAACACTCAGGATGTTCTGAGATCTCATTTGTGCCAATGTATATAGAGAGTCTGTGTAGTATGCATAAACTCAGCATGGAGGGATTTCTATACATTCTATGAATTGGCGACCAAGCTGGACAAAGAAAATGATGCCGATATGCTTTCCTGCACCCTTCTGAGTATAATGGAGCTTTATATTTTCGAGGGGGGGAAAAACCTGGCCACTTTTTACAAGACAATTCTGCTCCAGCTAAAGGTTTCATATTGTACTAGAATGAAATACTTTGTTTGAACAAAAAATACAAGCATGCTGTTAATCTGTTAATGCATATGTTAATTTACAAAAACTATAATAAAGAAAGGGCATTCACAAGATGTTATGTGACAAATATTTTCAATAGGAGGCTCTATGATCGATGTAGGTGCTTTGCATGAGCTGGTTGTATCTGGCTGTATCAGAAAGTTTAAGAGTTACTAAATCAATTAGTAAAGGCTAAACGATTTGCTGTTATGACCACAAGAGGATTCCAAGAAGTTAAGCCAAGAACAGATACATTATCAGTGCAGATAAACCATTCTAGACAGAATTCTGGTACATTAAGTTCTGCCCCCTTATCTTTCACACAAAACAGATAAACATGAACATTTAGATTTTTAGATTTGCTCTGTTTCAAGAAAGCCTAAGACTCCTTATATAGCTTAAAGAAAAAATCATCACTACAATAAAGGCAAATTGCTGTGATGCAGAAAAGTGAAGGATTTTTTTTGAAAAAGATTTTGAAGCAAAAACAAGGATGAGCTTTAAATGAGAAGCCATTAAAGATAGAGTTTGATATTAGGAACATCTGCAATTTGATTTCCTCTAAATGTTTACTATCTCTCATCTGGTGCAATACCTTGTTTAAGAAATATTAGTATGGTTAATATTTGAGTGAGATACTACCCAGATATCCCAGGCCTTAAAACGGCAAGTATGCAGTCATCAGGAGTTCAGCTCAATTTGCTAAATATTTACTTTTTAGATAAAACTGAGAAGATGAAGAATATTCTAAGAGGCAGTGACAACTGTCTTTTGGTACTGTGGTCAAGAAAAATGCATGGCTGTTTTCATGTAGCTCAACTCAAGGGTATATTTATCTAAACTTCCTTATATAGAATTTGGAAGTGAAAGCTACAGGTTGCTGCTAACAAAAGGAAATTGTTTTGTTTATTACCAATCTTACATACTTAAATGCTTGGGATATTTTATAGCACAATTTGTGAGGAGAAACTATAGTGTGAGGGTTTTTAGGTAGATAATTGGTTTTTTGTTGTTGTTGTTAGTTGTGAAGTCGTGTCCGACCCATCGCGACCCCATGGACAACGTTCCTCCAGGCCTTCCTGTCCTCTACCATCTTCTGGAGTCCATTTAAGTTCACGCCTACTGCTTTAGTGACTCCATCCAGCCACTTCATTCTCTGTCGTCCCCTTCTTCTATTGCCCTCAATCTTTCCCAGCATTAGGCTCTTCTCCAGTGAGTCCTTCCTTCTCATTAGGTGGCCAAAGTACTTGAGTTTCAACTTCAGGATCTGGCCTTCTAAAGGGCAGTCAAGGTTGATCTCCTCTAGGATTGACCGGTTTGAGTATCTTGCAGTCCAAGGGACTCGCAGAAGTCTTCTCCAGCACCATAGTTCAAAGGCCTCAATTCTTTGGCACTCAGCCTTTCTTATGGTCCAACTTTCACAGCCATACATTGCAACTGGGAAAATCATGGCCTGACTATATGCACTTTTGTTGGCAGGGTGATGTCTCTGCTTTTTAGTATGCTTTTTTTTTTGGGACTCCACAATCTCTAAAAAGGCATTTATACACTGTTTCCAGTGAATTTGCTTAGTCTTCCTATACTGATCTCATCCTTGATAAATTGATTTAATTTGCTATTAAGGCCTCAGGAAGATTATAGAATACTGTTATAAGGTTAGAGTGAACAAGTTTTCTCCTCAGTTACTAAGACTGTGTGCAGTGTAAAAAAAAATCAAGCTTGATTTCAGATGACTTTATGAATATGGGTATTCAGTTTTCTTGGCAGCACTATGGGAATGGATTGTCATTGTCTTTTTCCAGGATTGATTGATTGGTTGATTATTGCTCTGTCTGATCTATGGACCTCAGTTTTCCAACTGGTCTTTTTTTACTGAAGTACTAACCAGATCTGAACATCCTTATTTGAGAAATTTACTCAATTACATTAGAAGTTATGAATGAGATGTTCATGAAAGAAGCAACTGGATGTAAAATATACTTGTTATGCCAAAAAAGGCATAACTTCAGGCTATGCATAGGAATATAGAATATATTATTCTTTAAAGTTTGTTGAATTCTTCCTTTGAAACCATTTATACTAAAGATAGGAACGTTTGATTAGGAATGGGTAATATCTGCAAAAGGTGTTACCTCAACCAGAATTTCCCAAAGACAGCTTCTATTAAGCTTAGATACTTCTACTTCTATAGTGATCCCAGTGATGTAGATTCCAAGGAAAACAGTGACAAAGGAATTGCTGAGTAAATAGCTATTATAGTGATATAAAACCTGCTCAAGAGAAGATTAACGCAAGTTCTAAGGCTAATGAAGTGGTCTTCTAAATTTAAGAGCATAATTACTTATGAAGTGTCATGACAAAAATAGACATCAGGTCATTTATCTTTATTAATGATATTTTGGATTCAACTCAAGGTACAACAGACTTTGCTGTACTGTGTTTTTAGATTCTGTAAAAGCTCTTGTTATGGCCTGGATTAATTATCTTATGCGGCTAATGTGTAGATATGAGTTCCTGTTTCCTATTATTAAGTGGATGGAAATTTATTATTGGCAATCCTGTGCAAAAGTTCTCACAAACCAACTGATTTTAGATAAACTTTAGTTACAGGATGGTAGTTGTCAGGGTTACCTGGGGAAGGGGTAAAAAGAGGGATCAGTTTAGAGCAGGGGTGTCAAACTGCCGGCCCGCAGGCTGGATGCATCATGCCGAAAACCACACCCACCCCAGCTCTGGCAATGGGGAAAAAGTCACAATACGCCGTGCCACGCTATGTGACGTTGCGAGTTTGACACCCCTGCTTTAGAGTCTTTATGTAACCTCAGATGAACTGCATCCAGACCCCACTGAAACTTAACTTAGCTCTAACCAGGTGCTAACCGTTAGTTGAGAACATTTCTATGCATAGGTTTTTAGCAATAAATCAGCTAAATTGAACCCGCATGTGTGGACCTGGTTTCTCATGCCTGACAATTTCAATGTTAATTCCAGATAGTTTCTTGAAATTGATAAATTGTTGAGGAAAGTTAAATAAGAAAATAGAACAACTAGAATTTATTGGCCTAATTAAAAATCGCTTTTGAAGAAAGTACTTTTAATTTAGCAACTTTTCAAAAATATAATTGAGCTTATTTTTTTTTATTACAGTACAATATATTTATGTGGAATGAAAATTCAGCAGTGAATCAGCTTTTGTTGGCTTTATTGGAAAGCTTTTGCTCATTTCCATTAATTGCTGGGACTGATAACACAGCTGGAAGGGTGTTTGGTTTCTGAGACTGTGAGCTGCAAGATATGTTTGAGCTCTGTTGGTTTGTAGACTGGATTTTTATGTTAAGGCCCATTGATATTTAGAGAAATAGTTATTTATGGAATAATTCTGTTTCAAAAATTGGGACCAAAAATCTATTGGACAGATGTGAGCAGAATCTGGAAAACAGTTAAATTAAACCTATTATTACAATGACTATTTTAAGGACTTTTCTTGACTTCAAATATAATTTTTTGGGAATAAAGTGTTTTTATTTTTTACATTTTCTTTTCCCCATTTTTCTGTACAAGTAGTCCTCAACTTACAACAGTTCATTTAGTGACGGTTTGAAGTTAAAATGGCACTGAAAAAAGTGATTTATGGCCATTTTTCACATTTACAATCATTGCAGGATCATCATACTCATGTCATCAAAATTCAGACACTTGGCAACTGATGGACATATGATAGTTGCAGTCCATAAATTGTGTCAAGCAAAGTCAATGGGCCAGCCAGATTCATTTAACAACCATGCTACTAACTTAACAACTGCAGTGATTCACTTAACAACTGTGGCAAGAAAGATCATAAAATGGAGCAAAACTCACGTGACAACTCTCTCACTTAGCAACAGAAATTTTGGGCTCAGTTGTGGTCATAAGTCGAGGACTACCTGTATTTCTCTTTATAAAACATGTTAAGGTAAAATAAATAAACTTGATTAAATAAATAAAAAGTTTCTGCTGCCGAATCAGAATTCACAACCACAGTCAAGAAGAGAATGATAATTGTACAAATCACCCCTGCTCATGCCACTAACCAGCTTGCTACCGTTCATACTGGTAAAAATATAATTTGGTTCACCATGGGGTCAGATAATCTTTTGCTAAACTTCTGCAATTCTTACATGTTTCAAGAGAAACCATCCATAATTGCACAATGCGGTTACCACACCAAAGATGAAGAAATTGCTGCCAATGCAATAAAGTTCTGAAAGTTGCTTCGAAAATCATGAAGCAATAATTCTGAGTAATGCTCAGGGGAAATCCTCCCACATGGCCAAGAAAGAACGAATAGTGCCCTTGGGTTGTTTAAAAGACTTAATTTAGATAGAATCCAGCTCATCTCTAAATTGACCTGTAAAACTTTTTGCATTCTAGTTCTAATTAGGAGCTTGGGGACCCGAGTTTACCGATATGGGCTCAGGGATTCCCCTAGGAGCTAATTACTGGACTTCAGTGTCCTATTAGTGCTAGTCTGTGATCAAATCCCACTGTGAGTGTGCTGATGCTTTTCTGATTGTTGTTTGTCAAGCAGAAAAAAATAATTATTTGCAACATGCTATCCAGCAAAAATGAAATTGAAACACTTTAATCAGTGCTCCCCTCTGATGCTCTGTATATTGCTTACACTCAGGAGAGATAAAATGCATTCAAAGAAAACTACGATACCGGGTACTTCTTTAGTACTCTCATTTTTTAATCCAGTCCACATTCATTCAGTACCCATTCACTCACGTATTCATTCGTTCGTTCTTTCATTCATTCTTGATCCTATCTTTTCTTGTTTTATTGTACATGTAAACACCCCACTTCCTCTGCATTTGTATATTTCTCCTGAAATATAAAAATTCTGACTTCTATATAACAAATGTGGACAAAAAGCATACATTTATTCACAGCCATTTTTGCCTCTTTCAACAAGATTCCTTACTCCATCCTACTGGCAAATTTCTAGTGGCATTTTCCATCTTTAAAAATGCTCCATCCATTTTCTCCTTTGTAAATTCATATACAAGACATCCTCAATTTTTTTATTTGCTTGTGCATAATATTGAATCACTTCCCGCAGTGTAGGAATGAGACATTTGTGGGTAAGAATACTTCTACTTAGAAATGTTTCACACTCATCTACCTAGATTATATTTATACCAATAGATATAGACATTAAACAAGCTTGCAAAAGCCAAGTCAGGAACTCTGAGAAATAATGACTCACCACCATCGCCAAACACAGTCCCACAATGTGTACAAAAAAAATGCTCAGGGTGCCAAGTCTGATCCATAGCTGTTAGGATTTTCTGCAAAGAAAACAAGAAAGCTTTACTGGAATAGTGTTACTGGTATATATGACAAAGAAAAGATGGCAGGCACGAAAGGTATATCCCGAGCTTGCCCCTACTCTGAAACAGGGAAAATTCAGGTACAAAGCTTCCAGTAGGCAAACAGAAACATCTACATTAATGGGCAGATCATACAGGACAGCAGTGAGGTGCTGAATTGCAAAACCATGGGAACTTTGCAGCCTGTCTTGCAGACCTTTGGCTAGATGACCAGATTCGGCGAAAGAGGTTTTTACATCCTTAGTGCTGAAAGTGCAATTCCACTGCTGCTTGGGCATCTTTGGTACATGGAATAGGGAGGGTGGCATCATTTTATCTTTAGCCCCAGATAGCTAATGTTTAGGACCAATTATGAATGTCAGAACCCATTTCTTTGTTGGGGGGGTGGTTCTGTTCTCTTTCGGTTTCTTCCTGTGGGTTCTGTCATTCTCCTGGGGACAGGGGGGAGGCTCTACGGAATGCATCATTTCTCCTTTTGCTTAACTATAATGTATCCTCTCTGTCTTTCCTATCCGCTTGCTCTTTGAACTGTTCCCCCTTGATGTCAACCTGGGGTGAGAAAGGAATGTGCCTCCGGCCATGTGGCTTATCTCTCGCTAGGGAAGAGAAGGTGCGAAGACCCAACAACATCTTCACAAGCATGGGAACGGACTCTGTTATCAGCTCCGTTCCCACAGCAGACTGAACACCTAGGGATTGGCTCGTTTGAACTGACCGGATGAACTATTGGGGTGGGGTTTGCTTGATGCTCCTTTAACCTATTGATCTGAGTGGGAAACCCTCAGATCCTGCTTTCTTTGCCTGCTGTCAGCTTCTCCTAATAAAAGTTCCTTTTGGAATGGAGTTGTTCCATTCCAGAAAGCCCTGCTTTCTTGGGATGAGGTTTTGAAGCAGGTCCTTCCAATGAAGGCAGTTGATCAAGCAGAAACAGTGATCCATACCTCTTTGATAGGTGCAGTACAGTAAGCACAGTGAGGAGAGAAGAGCTGATGGTAGTCTTCTTGGCAGTAAGCTGTGTTGTCCCGCTCAAAGAATGGCCGGGAACCCATTTCTGTTCCACAATGAGCACATGTGAAGTGTTCAGGATGCCATATCTTTCCCAGAGCTGTAACCACCTAGAATTCATTAAAGGTTTAGTTGAAGATATTGGGTAAAGATACTTCTTTCTCTACACAGAAGCTACATATTCTTAAAGGTGCTCTGTTTTACATCAATCTCCCCTCATTAGCTTAGCGAGCAATAGAATCTCTTTAGCTAAGACATACAGATTCTCAGTAATAAAATTGCAAAAGAAGACACTCTAATTTGCCTTCTTAGCTATACATGCCATGCAGTTTAAAAGTGTGACAAATAAGCAATTGATTGTAGCAATCTCAGTGAGACTGAGAATGGTAAAAAGAGCAGATAGCTAGATCCTTAATTCCCATCTCCATGCATACCTTTCCAGCAATAGGTTTGTGGCAAAAGGCACAGTTGCCCTTAGGCACAGTAGCAACACCAAGGTCCTGCATATCATGAGTCAAACTCTTCAACATGCTGTCTAGGTTGTCAGTGGTATTCCCTTCTTCTGATGTTGACTGGACACAGGTGGCCAAGTCATCTGAAACCTGCAGGAGAATGAATAATTTGCAGTTCTCTATCTTTTTGAGTAACTTTCTCTGCTTCCAGAACAGGTTTTTATTGATCTATTAACCTGCAACATCTACACAGTTTTATAAAACATTTTAGATGACATATAACTCTCATATATATATCCCCACATCTTTTCTTTACTGAAAAAAAAATTGGAACAAACAGAACCATGCTTTTCCATTTGAATAGCAAATCTAAGAAGTCTTAATTATGCAATACAGTAAGGTCATGGTTCGCGTTCTGTTTTATTTTGTACACTCATCTGTACAAGGCTTTTCACTCCCCTAATTTCCTATGTTCAAACTACCAAGATGATGTTACGAAAACCCTGTCCTACAGTTCCTTTCCAGATCTGAAGCATAGGCAGTCAGAAGGCTGCAGTGATCAAAGACGTAGGACCAGGGGAAAAAAGCCAAGAACAACATGCAGTCATAAAATAAACTAGATATATACAGAAGCATAGGATATACACAACCAACTTGAGAAGTAATTTAAAGACATTCAGAATAATAGTACTCATGATAGCTTCCATTTTTACTTCTTAAGTATTTTTAAACCCTGTACTCTCCCTTTATGATTTTTTTCCCTGTCAATGTGTATTTGAAATATGCAAGCTAACTTAAATGTAGGCAAGCTGTAGGCATCTTTCCTTAATTTATTTGTCAGTGTTTTTCAACCTTGGGCAAATTCAGTATATGTGGACTTCAACTCCTAGAATTGGGAGTTTATTACTGCTTGTATAAACAATCAGTTTTCATTTCAAAATGTATTTAGGTTAGAAACCCATTATTCACCTTGGATTGGATTGTTCCTAAGCAAGCCAAAAGATCATCCAGTTCCTGAGCAATTGAGGTAGAAGATGTTGGCTGTGGAGGTAAAATTTTGCTACAAAAAAGAGAAATATGTATGATCAACCAAGTGAAAAGAATAAAAAATAAATCTTTAAATTCATCCTGTCATTATATATAATACCTGCTCAAAACAACCCACTATTTCAGTTATTTACTTATTGATCTCAAAAGTTCATCTCAGAATATGGCTCAAATGTATGAATGGCAGAACCTGTGATTTATTTGCTGTTCTATTGTATTTGTATTAGGCAAGCAATAATTCTGCTTGTCCTCTTACTGATTTCCCATTTTCTATACAGTACAGACAGATTGCATGCATGTGTAAGACAGCCCAATTTGTGAAATGCTGCAGAAACGTAATGCAATATTTTCATGTCATTTAATTTATCTGTCTTTTGCTCATCATCCTTAAGCAATGAACTGGCAAATGAAAATATTCCTTTCATAAAGCAGTTGAAACTTTCACTATGAAGAAAAAATATTGAATTGGAACACTCAACTTTTATGCTAATGTCTGACTAATTTATTAATTTTAAGTCACCCTAAAATTTTCTGGTTAGATGGCATAAATGTATATTATGGACGATAATAAAAAAAAATCCAGTATAATTTTCACCCACTCTGAAAGCCAAAAATTACATTATATACTAAATCATCCAGGGTTCTTGGAAATAAGGATGACTAATTTCCAGTGCTTTATATTTCTGACTCAGAATATATTTACATTCAGCCTTGTGAGTATTGTACAGATAAATATTAAATGGTATTTAAAATACCAACAATTCCCTGTTTTGAAAATTAATGTTATAACTATCAGTTTGGTAATGTTAACACTCAGAAACTGAAATAAAGTGACTCAATTGTAGCATTCTACTAGAAGCTGATTGTGAGTAACCTAGAATTAATGGCTAAGGAGAATTGATAACCTTTTATGTATATAACTGGCCAAACACACTCTAGCACACATTTTTTATTGGGCAAGCTCCATCTCATTCCAATAAGATGCCACAACATTCTATCAAAATGCAAAATGTGCCTTGGTAACATCAACCTATAGATAGGATCTATTGGATAAAAAAACAGACATTCTTACATTGGTAAATGTGCTAAGAAACCTTTATTTAATCCATGGGAAAGTGATTAAAATGTCATGTTACAGACTGGAAATGAGCTTTTTGTAATGAAATCGATCTTTCTAAATTTTTTAGTAAGCATAGAGAAGTGAGGACAGTGACACAGCTTTAGAAGACATGAAATGCAAAACAGTAGAATAATTTGAGGTCTGTTTATCTTTTTTTCTGTAATAATAGTTACCTGTAAATATTACCTGCATCTTCTTTATGGGTTTGAACATTGTGTGCTGGTTCTACCTGGAAATATATATACAGCAGATATGTGTAAAAATACTGCCTAAAGAAAATGCTTGGTTTCTGGTTATTATTATGCTGATAACTTCAGCCATTCAGAAAATGTTGCACTGCCCTGTTCTTCTAAAGCAGCTTCTAGTCCAGTGGTTCTCAACCTTTTTAATGCCGCGACCCCAACCGGTCGTAAGTCGAGGACTAAACCGGTCGTACATTGAGGACTAAACCGGTCGTAAGTCGAGGACTACCCAACCGGTCGTAAGTTGAGGACTTTCCCTGCCCGGGAGCACCGCGCATGCGTGGTTCCGCCCCCTGCGCCGGTTGAGGCGTAGCTGGCAAGCGGCAGAGACGGAGCAGGCCGACCACCAGCTGGCCCAGCCCAAGGAAGGTAAGGCACCCGCCGGAAAAGGGGGAAAAAATGGCGGACAAAAAAATGGCCGACAGCCTTGCTTGGCGACCCCCGTGAAATGGTTGATCGACCCCAAATGGGGTCCCGACCCACAGGTTGAGAACCACTGCTCTAGTCTAAACTATCCTCTCCCATTCTGGAACCAGTTCTTCTACGTGTTGTAATGGTCAACTGTGTTCCAGGTACAAATTGGAGAGAAAGGCAAGCAAATGGACTTCTCAGTAAAGAATCTGTTATACATCAGAACAGGGATGAGACAAGGGCTAGAATGAATGTTCTAATAGGGTCAACTTTGTGAGCACTTCTTTTCATAACTTTTAACTTCCTTATATATTTTAAAGAAAATACCTTTTTGGCTTCTTGAGGTGTTGATTTTGGGTGTTGGGTAGGATGGCTTTCTGCTGTTGCTGCCACTGGTTTTGGTTTGTTGTTGCGCTCCAGAAGAAAGCAAACATTTGGGTCTGAGTCATTCACACTCAGGCTCTCCGTGGTTTGTTCCAGTTCTGCCAATAAAGCATCTAAACAAAACCATTATGGTTTAAATATTTCTGTCTTGTTATGTTAGTTTTCTACAAGCCCTTTGGTATGTGCATCCTATCTCACAGTGAATTCTTTGGCAGTAAAAAAACTCTACTGAATCTGTAAAACTACAATATTGCTATTAAATATGATGGTCTATGGTGGGGCAAACAGGAGTGCAGGAGAAAGACCTCTTGCTATTCCAGACTGCTGCCACTATAGAAAAAACCAAACTATATCTTGTAACAGAGACACAAAAAAGAATTTCTCATCAATTTAGGGATTATTCTATCCTTCCCAGAATGAATGTATTCACAGAAAAAGTTGGAGCCAAAAGCTAAGTATAACCAAGAGATGGAAACCCTAAATTACTATGATGCAGTAGAAAAACACAAGAAAGAGAGGCAATAAAATTTAGCTTTCACACAGAGTCATCCTTTTGTGTGTGAAGAAACAATAAAAAGCTAGAAACAGGAAAAACATATAAACTATGTACTTGCAAATTTAACATATTTGTCTGTTTTAGATTGCAAGACCCTTGTAAACGCCATATATACTGGTAGCTTGAGTGTTGATATATTGATTGAGGCTGACATGTGGTTGTTATCAAACCACTTTCATATCTCAATAAATCCCATTACTTTTAAAGGTTCTTCTTGCCAGTTATTTCTGATTACTTCAAATGAGGACTTGCAGCTATTTTTTAGACTGAAGAAATCTTCTGATAATATATCCTCACATCTGAAGACTGTAAAATTTTGATCTGGCTTGTAAATGCTGGCTAAGTAGCAACTACATCATGTTGTGTAGGTAATGGTTAATCCTATAAATCCATATATATTATAGAATCAAAATATTTTAAAATAATAATGCTTGCATTAAATTTGTACATTACCCAATTCAACAATTCTGGATGTTTCACAATTAAACAAAGAAATTACTTACAAAAAAAGTCAATAAAAGATAGAGATAAAAGATGGCAAGTGCGATGAAGCAAGGGTTGTCACTCTCCCTCACCCAAAGGCCTGGATTTTGTAAACAGCAGCAGAATGGGGGCCATCCAAATCTTGGGAGGAACCACTACAGAGATGCTGCACTTCCAAAGCCCAGTAAATGATATTGTTTAATTGAAGGAACTCAGAGAGTGCCAACTCTGGTCACTACCCAGACTTACAATTTGGAAAGTGGGTGGTTATAAAAATCAGTATAATAAATAATCAATTCTAAGCTGGTTTCTTTGATTTTTGTTTATCCTCCTCAACCTCTCTTTAGTTTTTACTACTGTGACCATTGTATTCATCTCAATTAGCATGGAACATTTTAATTCTGGATCAAGCTTCAAAAAAGAGTGCAGAGACTATACGAAGTGTTTCACTTCTTTATCCCACATTATTAACAATGGTGTTAATAATTGTAACAGATCTGAATTCCTTGGTACCACAAAAATCTGCTGCTACAGTATTGCACTCATCATTATGAGGGAGAGCCTTTGCCCAAGGGAGACCACTGTGCCTCAGATAGACGGTGTGGAGTCCCTCCTTGTGAAATGGGGGCAAGGGGTTCAAGTGGGCTTGTTGATTATATACCTGGCTCCCTGCTATGTATCAACAGCCCTGCCTGAGCTGGCTGACGTAATAGCCGGGGTGGCGGTTGGAACCCCCAGACTTAT